>NW_027496946.1:0-41845 GCF_021521415.1 Bidens hawaiensis | reverse complement strand
TTAGTGTTATGTCTACATATTTAATGATCTCTGAAGGTTAGTAATATGTTCATTGTGGATCACATAATTGATTTCTTAAGCAATTTTAAGGTTCGAATACCTACATTTGAATTCTGGAAACCTACATTAAAAAGATCGATTCGATAATCTATTGATTTTATTGTGTATACTTATTTAGTTAATATGTAGATTGTTTTCTGTGTAGGCTTGTTGCCTGTACAGGGGTGTATGCGTTATGTTTCTCTGTGTACAATTAATGGGTCTGTGGGGTATGTAATTTGTTACTGTGTAGGGGAATGTGGTTGATGTGTATGCTGGTTGTTTATTGTGTAGGTTTACTGAGTTTATTATGTATGTAGTTAGTTTATTGTGTATGCTTATTTAGGCAATGTGTAGATTGTTTGCAGTGTAGGCTTGTTGCCTGTGTAGGTTAATGCAGTTTGTTTTATGTGTAGGGTTAATTGGTTTGATGTGTAAGTAGTTTGTTGCTGTGTAGGGGGAATATGGTTGATGTGTATGCTGGTTGTTTATTGTGTAGGTTTATTGAGTTTATTATGTATATGGTTTGTTTATTGTGTATGCTTATTTAGGCAATGTGTAAATTGTTTCCTGTGTAGGCTTGTTGACTGTGTAGGTGTATATAGTTTGTTTTCTATGCAGGGTTAATGGGTTTGTTGTGTAAGATGGTTGTTTAATTTTTGATATTGAACAAACAGAAAGCTAGTTTTAGAATATTACTATTAATATTTTTTTTATTTGGTTTTTTTAAACAGGCTAAAAAGCAAGCTTTTAAAGACTTCACAACCTCAAGAGAGTTTGGATTGATGAAAAACAATTTTAAGCACACACTCGATGGCGATATGACTAGATTGACATTAAAAGGCATGTGGCGTTTACAAACATTAGTGGCGAGGATTCTATTATTGAACTTAAAAACGAAAAAGATCATATATTAGGGGATGTTCTAAGTATGAATCGAATGTTTGGTTGATCAAGGATATTAGGAAAATGTCGTACTTTGTTTTGTGGTTTTTACCCGTTTTTTAACCCTACTGTTTGTTTAAGAATTCTTGTGTATGTAGGATCAATAGTTTGTTGTGTAGGGAGTAAGAATGAAATTGTATATGAATTACACTGTATGTATGTGTTTATTTGTTATATAGGTATAATAGTTTGTTGTGTATGAATTAATTATGAAAGTGTTTATGAATTACTTATTGGTCCATTAATTTGCGGATAAAGAAGAAAATAAGATAGATTTTCATCGTATATGATGTATCTTGCTTTGTTGTAGATTTTCATCAATGGAATCACGCAAATAGAATAAAAGGAAATTGATTTTTGATGATCGAACATATTATTGGTTGAATTGGACGTAAACTTACACAATAGATTATTTGGGTTCAATAGAATTTGACAAAAGTGGTTGGCTAGAATCCGTGTGGGTTATTCACAATTTGGAAAAGATGATAAATAAATAAATAAATAATAATAATTAATTTGTAACTTCCCCATAGTGAAGTTACTTACCAAAAATATAAGAACTAGTTTTTACTAATTTGCCCTTAAAATAAAATAAATCAAAAAGAAAATATTAAATTTTGATTGGTTGAATTTATTTCTCGCACTTCTCGATGTAAAAATACTTCTTAAATGAACCAATACCTATATATATATATATATAGGGGATGGCTCATACGAGAAGTCAAGTTACAGCGAGAAGTACGAGAAATCAATCTGGACCATTAATATGTGTAATCAATGGATTAAAAATGTTATGGCAAACTTGTAATTATGAAGATATTAATGTAACAAGATTTTAATGGAGAAGGGTAGTTTGGTATTTGCCTTGTTGACTTTTCAAATAAAACTTAAGTTATTAATAACATTTATTTGTTATCATTACTAACTAATTGAAAATTACCTATAAATTTTTTTAGTTGTTCATTTTTAATTGATGTTATAAATCAACCTAATGCTAAACAAATATAATTTTAATCAAATACTATAATATCTTCAATCATATTTTTTAAAATGTGTTAAATATTATATATTGAATACACAGGTTTATGTATTACATATATAAAATAGTGTAGGTGGAATCATTAAAGCGTGTGTGAAAATTTTATAATTGTAGGCTATTAACATGATTTGTTATTTATTATATGTAGTTTAATGTGAAAATAAAAAAATAATTTATTTTGTACCGTGTAGAGTTTATATATGTAGCGTGTGGGTGGTATCATGAATGTGTAGGTGAAAATTTTACAAGTGTATGTTAATATCATTATCTATTATTTATTATATGTAGTTTAATGTAATAAAAATATTTATTTTTTACTACGTAAGTTCATATATGTACTGTTTACGTGGTATTTTGAATTGTATATATCTAATTTTTATGGTGTGTAGGTTCGCATATGTACTGTGTATTTGGTACTTCAAATTATTTTATTTAAAATAAGGCAAATTATTATTATTTTTTATTTGATCTCAAATATGAAGTGCTTTTTTTTTCTCTTTGATTTTCAATCAATTAATATACTGTAGGTTTATCTTATGTAATGTATATATAGTTACGTAATGTTGTGTAGGGACACTTTAAGATGTTGTGTAGTCAAAACTAATGCAGTGTAGGCACACTTTTAAATATTTCATATTCATAATGTAGTGTAAGCAAAACGAGTGTAGTGTAGGTACACTTTCAGATGTTGTGTAGTCGTAACTAATTTAGTGTAGACAAAAGTAATATAGTGTAAGCACACTTTCAAATGTTGCATAGTCATAACACTATAGTGTAAGCAAAACTAGTGTAGTGTAAGCATACTTTCAGATGTTGTGTAGTCGTAACTAATATAGTGTAGGTATACTTTCAAATGTTGTGTAGTCATAACTAATGTAGTATAGGCAAAACTAGCATAGTGTGGGCACACTTTCAAATGTTATGAAAACATGACTAACATAGGGTGTAGGTAAAACTAATGTAGCGTAGATACATTTTCAAATATTGTGTAGTCATAATTAACAATGTAGTGCATGTAAAACTGATGTTGTGTATATTACAATGGCAGAGAATCCATAAAAGTATTAATTTGTTTTTTCCCAAATCATTAGTTAAAGAACGTTAACAAAGAACAAATTTTATATCCATATAAAAAAGAACGAATATTAAATTTAGCTAATTTAAATCATTTATGTTTTAATAATTATAAATCTTTTTAGCTTAAGTTTAGGAGTAACAAGTGGGAGTTTCATTATTGAGTGCATACATTTAAACTACAAAAATACCCTTTTCACATTAAAAACCATGTATATGAGATTATTAATAATTACTAGTTTGCCATTATCAATATATGCCATTGATTAATGTAATCAATGGCCTAGATTGACTTCTCGCACTTCTTGCTATAACTTGACTTCTTGCATGATCCATCCCCTATATATATATATATATATATAGGGGAGGGTTCAAATGAGAACCACCCGTAACTTAAAAACTATGAAAACCGTAACTAACCAATCACATAATTTTATTAATTATCTATTTATTTTAAAGAAAAAGGGTATTAACGTCTTTTATACACTCCAAAAATATCTCAAAGGTTTTGAAACTCAATCAAAAATTCCTATTTTCTCTCTGGTTTTAAGAGGGGAAGGGGCGCTAGTGTGGGTAAGGTTTATGGGTTGTTTACCACATGACAAACCCACCCCTAACTATGTGGGTAGTTTGCCAAATTACAATTTGTGGCAAAGGTTTACCATGAAACATATGATCGTTGGAGATTTTTGAAGAAATTAAAACACTCATTAATACTCAATGTATTACATATAAATACCACTAACTCTTCACCATTTTTATTCACTCAAACATTTCATCATTTTTATTCACTAAACCTTCACCATTTCTATTCACTCAAACCCCAATGGCAAAATTCTCAAACGATGATCTCGGGTGACAAACTAGATGCATACACGCTAAGAAAGGAAGCAACGCTTTAAGATTTGGTGGGTGTTAAAAAGCAACAAGTGGAGGATTCTAGAGCATTGATTGCAGAACAACGAGAGAGTGTAGCCAAAGGGATGTATGACATAGACTTTAAGACATATACTCGACCACATGATCATCTAGAGGACGAGGTGAAGAAAATTGTGACATTCGTCAATTTCGGGTCTTTTTTGTATTCGTTTTTGTATTTATTTATTATGTAAACCGACCCGATTTGTAAACCGAAGCTTCTGTTATAATCAAGATGATGGATTTATGTTACAATATTGTTTCATACTTGTTGGGTCTTGAAAACATCCTATTTTTATTTTTATTTTTATTTATTTATTTATTTATTTTTTTTTTTGTTGTTTTGTGTTTTTGTCTTGATCCATTTTGTATGAAAACTCTTGTGTCTCACACCCATATTTGGCCACCAACATTACCCTATATATACACCACCTTTCCTCTTCATTTTCCCTTGCTACAACTCCAAAAAAAAAAAAAAAAACTCTCTCAAACATCAAAAATTCAAGGTTATCTTCTTAAGTGTTCTTGAAGGTTTTAGTCTTTCATCTTAATTAGTTTATGTAGCCTTATTAACACATGTTTATGGTTGTGCAACATATATATAATATACACCCCTTGTTTACCTTTGTTAGTTACTTCTTCGATTCCGGTCGGTGAGGTTTCGGACCTCATAAGGCAAGGCTTCATTGAGGACTTCGTGTCCTTGATATATATACATCTATATAACTTGTTCATACATATTAATCTTGCTTATTTTAGTTTGTTGGTCATGTTTACAAGTTCCATGGTTATGGGTTTTTAAGAGTCTATGCTTCGGTGTAACCGTAAATAGCTTTAAACCGTAAACCGAACTTTGTTACTAGTTTTGTTAAATAATTGTTTGAACATACTTATTGTTAGATCTAAGTTTCTAAAATCATTTTTACAAATTCTATGGTTATGGGTTTGTAGAATCTTACCTCGGTTTTAACCCGAAACACGATCCGAACCGAAAACCGAACTTTTGTTTAAAGACTTTATTGTTAACTTTTGGTTGTAAAACTTAAAATATTTGTACATTATAATACAAGTTCTTTAGTGTTTGGACATGTGGAAACCATCTATGAACTTGTTGTGAGATGGAAACCGAACCAAACCGATTCTTACTCGCTTAAGACACACAAGTGTGTTTTTTTTAGCCATCAAGACTTGTATATTTCTTTAAAAATAGTTACAAATTGATTTTTAAATATTTTCTTAAGTACTTGGAAATGTTGGATCCAACTTGATCTCATAACAAAGTTTGGACCGACAAAACCGAACACTCGTTTAACGTGCGTTGTTAGTTCTAAAACAATGGAACTACATACTTGGTTAAGTCTTATTAAATTTTATTGAGTTATCTCATAACATTCAATATTTTAGAAAGTTGACTTTGGGTTTGACCAATTATCAAGACCCGAACTGACAACCCGAACACTCGATAAAAAAAAACTGTTTTAGTATCTTTATTCTAAAGGGATTTGCATTCTTGCATTTTACCCACCTTATTACTTAACATAGGTTGAGTAAATATTAAGGTTAGATACTTTAACCCGGTTTCGAGCAAACTTACATTTTTAAAGGGTTATTATTATAAATTCTTAAATAGTTACATTTTAAACCTTGAACTTTAATTACTTACATTTCTCAACATTTATTTTGTTTAAAGACCTTCAAGACAACCTTTATTTTGTTAAATTCGCCGTTCCGACAAATCTCCAAATTATCATCTTTCAAATTTACTACTTGAAGGTGAGTACTTCATACCCCATTTTTCATCTTTTATTTTGGGGGTGACATTTCATACTTATTCAACAAAATGCTTTATATTTGAATCTTAAACCACAAACGTAGTTGTATACTTTACCTAAATTATTGCTCGATTTTGTGTTCTATGCTTATATGCCTATGTGTTTATCGCTTTTGGTTGGTGGAACTATAAAATCCTAGACTATTTGGCATCCCCTTATAGCAAGGTGTCGTTAACGTAATGCAATTAACGATAACTATAAAATCCTAGACTATTTGGCATCCCCTTATAGCTAGGTGTCGCTAATGTGTTTAGCGATATCTATTTATCCAAATTACCACTTTTATTTATCGTTTCGTATGCAAGTTTTGTGGCTATCTTTATTATATACTAATATGATTAAACTTATGAATTGCTCACCAACCTTTGTGTTGACAAACTTTATTTTATGAAATGTTGCAGGTTTGCATCTTGGTTGATTTATGATTGTGAAGAAAACGACATCAAAGACCTTAGGATATTAGTAAAAATAAACAATATCAAATTTGTCATATTTTGTGATATCTTGTTTATGGTTATTATATGGATAATTGTTATGTGACATTTTCGATGTTGTGAAATGAAATGAGTTTATTAAATACTGTCACTTTAATTAGTGTCATGTGCTTATGGACAATCGTTACACCTCGGCATGTTCCGTCGCCTTTGGTCGGGGTGTGACAAAAATCGCTATTAATTGCAAACGAGAAATTACGGAAAAATATAATTGACCGAAGAATCATCTTGTTTAGATGTTCGTGTTTTATTTTTTTTTGTTTTGATCGTCATATATTATTTTTCCGGTTTTCAATTATAATTATGTAATAATTTTAATTTTATTTAAATTTAATTGTTTTATTTATTTTTAAATTTTAACAAAAAACAAAAAAAATTTTATGGTACTCGTGGGTAGGTGTTTCCAGTTACTTTTGAGTTTGTAGGTACTTAAGGGTAAAAATAAAATAACGTTGTATGATTGGCCGGTACATGGGTAATACTCATAAGTGCTCCTTCCTCTCTAATATATTTGAATTACTACTCCCATAGTCCCATCCGTATTTTTTTTTATATCTGTTTCTTCAAGATTTAATCTTCGGATTAATATTCCTATGTTTCTTGATTTTTATCCACATGTTATCCCAAATTACCTATTTTCCCATTTTGGCTTAAAAGTTTTAGATTTTGATCAGGTTATTTTTTCCTAGTTGTTTGTATATCATACTGGATATTTGTATACACAATCCAAACACATTGCAAACATAAAATATAAAATACAACGTAAAAACCAAGCTTTTTAATGACAACTAAATTCAAACCAAGATCAATATTAAAACAACTTTCTCCGGGCATCTATTTGCTCCTGAGATTGGTATTTGTTAATAGATTAGTGTATACATTTACGTATTTTTTTAATCAACAACAAAGTCAAACTTATAAAAAACAATTATAACAAACATGCTTGTTATTTTCATGAATATCACAAGTCGTTTAGATCTCAATTCTCTTACGAATACGATTAACACGAACACAATGCTAATTCCATCATTACACATATGTAATTTTCTTGCTACATATATATAATTTTTTTAGCCCGTTCATTTACACATATGTCACACAATATAAAGATTTCCATAACCAAATATACTAAAATAAATACTAAAACAGAAAGAAATAAAAAAACATTGTTCAAGTAGACAACCCAAAATTGCTTCTACTTCCTCATATGTTTCTCTAGATCCATTGCTTCCTCAAATCACCATTTCCTTATGTAAAGTTTGCATAAAAAATAATGATCTCTACTTTGCTCAATGTTCCTCATCATGCGTAAGTGTGACTCAAGTTTTGATTGATGAAATGTTAAGGACACACATATATAGCATCACACGCGTTTGGAAAAAAAAAACTATCACTTTAAACGTTAAGAATACATATATGTAACATAGAAAAAATATGTCTCAACCTACATTAAATCAATCAGCATATTACTTACATATATGTACACATAGTTCAATCAAACCAAAAAAATAGTCATCAGTATGGGCATGATAAACTAAACTACATACACGTATTTATTAAGCAATCTTGTTCAACATGCTATTAACTTCAAACACAATTCCAGACCTACAAAAATCCTCCACCAAAACTACATATATGTACATGCTTAAAAGATATTTAATAACAGAGTCATATATATTAAACGTACATATATGTAACTCATATTTTCATAAATCCTACACTAAATACATATATGTACTACCGGTTAATACAAAAAGAAGAAAAAAAAACATAATTACATGTATGTACTCAACACACAAACATCCAAAATAAAAAAAAATTAAAAAAATGTAATCATAAGAAACCAATCGCCATAAACGAAAATCATATAACTATGTGTATACCTACTAAAAAAAATTTTTTATAACAAATATGGTGTAACTAAAAAAGGTATGAAAAAATGCACATGCTTTGGTCTGCTCGAACTTCTATATAGTACTAGATGCCGACTATACATCTACATGACTACATATCACATATGTTTACATTCAGATTTGCCCGAGATGCATGTAGTAAACAACTCGTTGTAACTTGATTTAAGCCGATACTCACATGATCCCAATGTCTGGAATTTCGATTTCAATCTTCGTCATCAAAACTTCTTCCTGGTTATGCGATTAGGATTCACACGTCTTTAACAATGTAGTGGAGAATAAATAGGATGAGATATTCGTGGTATATAGTTATTGATTTTAGTTTCTAATTGAACAGACAAAAATTCTTCCTAAAATACCCTTAATTATCTAAGTCATAGCTTTTTACTTCAACCAAATTACCATTATGCCATTGTTTAATATTAACCTTTGATTAGCTTTGATCAATGGCTATGATTCACTTAATTGGTTTTTAAGAAAACTATGGTTCTCAATTGAACCATCCCCTATATATATATTCTGCATATCTTGCTCAATTATTGTCTTAAGTCAAAGTTGTCAAAGAATCCTTTTATCAACAAAAAGGCAATGAGTGATGCGTATTAGCATATACAAGTCTTCTTCCCCTAAAAAAACTATCATACTTCGTATAATCAATTTATCCATCCGTCGACGTGCAAGTTTCATTTAAAAAAAATCACCGTTTGCACAAGCTTTTGGTTATATTAAAACTATATATTTTTGGGCTTTAATATTTATTTATATGACAAATGCATCGAATACGTGAATATAAAGTAAACTCTAAAACTACTATACAACCAAAAAATGTAAAAGAAAATCAGCGTCCTTGTTGCAAGGCCTGAGACAATGACTGAGTAACCCAATGAGCAACCCAGCTCTTTTAATCTACCGAAAACCAACCTTTTAGAAGCTTATGAAAATGCTTTAGCAAACTAATTAAAAGTATTTTTCTCTTAAAAATTTGAATATGCAATGTTTTAGAAATATGTTCAACCTTTTGCTAAAAATATTAATCAGACGACACAGGTACTGCCACAACTTTGTAAACCAAAGAAAAGGAAGATGTACACCTACACTTTTAACTTTAGATTTTGCACTTAAATGTTGTGTTGGTTTTATTATATACTATTAAACAACTTCAAATGTGCCAAGTTTGATACTATTAACCAATTTCAAATTTGCCAAATTTTATGTAAACCTAATTAGCACAAAACAAATACGATATTTCTAACCATATAAAAATAGCACCTCACAACGCGCGGATAACAATGCTAATTTACAAATATTTATAGTTCTTACCTGAGGAAAGAAAAGTTGCATATTTTATATTTTATAGTTGCGTATCATTGTTTGCATAATAACCATATTAGCAATTTGACTAATGACAGTTATGCTTTTCACTTTCATTGTCTAGGACAATCTCTTTCTAATGGATAAGCAACTTCATTTGCCCGTAGTGAACAATTGACTATCCAGATGAGAATGTTGTGAATTGTTTCGAAATAGTACTAATGAAATTTTGGCAGCCATAGTTACTTATTTGTTAGAATGACACTGACCATATATGCCAACGAAATTGAAAGTTAAATATAACTTATAAGTGTTACTGGTCAAACTACCGGCATGGATTATAAGTTATTACTATAAATTATATGTTGTAAATGCTATAAGAGTATAAGCCTATAAGTTATCAGCTTTGGTCACTCACTTTGGAGTATGTGTTGCATCATGCATGATCTTCTGATCTCCTCAACTTGCAATAATGGCTGTCACAAATACAAAGTTACTTTAATGATCCATCAACCAAGTGTATGCTAAGTATTAGTGGAGGTTTGGCTAATGTCAACCGTTAATCCCACATTCCGAAGTTAGGCAATCTGGTGGAAACGTTTCACAAGTAGTTAAGAGGTTAAACAAGCATCTGTTTATGTTTACTCGTTTAATTTGTTGTTTGGAATACGACCATGGATATCTTAGAGGCCATATAGATTTGTTATTGTAACATATTATTACTCTTTTAATAATATCATTTGCCTACTAAATCTCTTTACCCATAGAAAAATAAGTTAACTAGCTACAGTGTCTTAACAGATAAAATGCTTTAAGACTATATGTTGTGGTTTGTTTAGTTAAAGAATCATGTCGCAGTCACAAAAGCAATGGACTTTAACTAACCCATGAATCATGTGCAGTGAAAGGATGTTAGTTAATTCAAAAATGACATTGATGATTGGACCAATAAAAGCACTCTTAAATTGTAGTGATGGTGATGGTGGAGTGACAGGCGTCACTAGAATGGCTAGAGGGAGGGAGGGAAGGGGGGGGGGGGGTGATTTTGGAGCAGTCTAATGTTTTTGTGGCAAAAGTGGATGAGGTAGAAGGGAGTGGCATCCTATCACCTCTTCACAACACTTAGTTAATATAACAAAGTTAGAGCTTTCACATTTCACGTTTTAATTTTCAACAATAATCTCATACTTTATATTATTCTTTGTCTTTAAAATTTAATAGAAAGTATAGTTTTTTCATTATTTAGTTTTCACGTCTCATTCTTCATACTATAATGTATATTGTAGAGAAATAAGTATGTATAGGTAAGACTTGAGAAGAAATAATAAAATAAATGTTGTTTGTGAATAAGATACGGATAGAAATAGAGAATCCGAGGTGAGGTGTTCTGAAATATAAATAAATTTTAGAGAAAAATGATGTTTTTAACTAAAATATATAGGATATGACGAATGGAATGTGAGTGCTCTCATAGAAGGGTTATGGCATAGTAATATTAACGTGTGTAAAGTGGTTATTTTTCATAAGTTAGTAGTTTAGATGTCTCATGGTTGAAAATGGTATACACCTAAAAAAAATATATTTAGCACATATGGCTCTAATTTTTTTGCATTTTTAATAATTTTTAAAATGGTTAATACATTAGATAGATTTTAATAGTAGTTTCGATAATTTGATTTAACAAGTTGAAAATATCCCAACAACGCTTTAGTCTCATTCAACAAGGTTGAGTCGTTTCATTTACATCTTCATGTTGGAAATCCGTTCGTAGAATAATAATAAAACACAAAATTTATTAATATGAACTATAAAACAAAATAACTAAAGCGGTAAATTACAATACTTTGAAGTGAAAGTTACAACTAATTAAACAAGTACAAGGAAATAAAATAAATGAAACAAGTAAAACGGGACTGAGGATTCGTGTTCAACGCGGGTCCCTTAAAACAGATTGCGGGTCTACCAAGAGAATCCGTCTGTTTTTCAAGGTACAACAGCGAAGCAGTTAGTACTGCCAGAGAGGACCGAGCACCCGAATTGGAACTCGAAACTTCAAAGAAAGGAGTAGAAACAGAAGCATGACAAACTTTACGAGTGTTTGTATTTTGATATAAGTTGGTTATCTTGTAAAAGTGAAAGTAATATATTTTTGCAAGATTTATCTTGCTCATATATATAGTGAAAGAAGGCTTTTGAGTTGGACAAAAATTGATGATCATAATAAGTGGCATTAAACGTTTTTAATGTCGTTTATTATTTTAATTAATTCAATCACAACTCCTAATGCTCTTGAGTTTGACCAAAATTGATGATCATAATAAGTGGTATTAAACATCTTTAATGTCTATTATTATTTTAATTAATTCAATCAACTCCCAACCTTTCATATGATGCATGCTAGCATGTAACCTGTACCTGGACCAGCGGAACGCGCACCCCAACATCGCAATCAATCGGCTCCACCAATGTGGGACAAGTTCCCACTTCTTTCACTTTATTTGTTAAAGTTGACAGCTTTAACATTTCAAACATCCAACTTTAGACACCAATATCTCATTCATCTTATGTCCGTTTTGGGCACGGTTTGATTCGTTGCGAAGCTCTCACAACATAGAACACAAACGAGATAGTTATCAATTATATTAACTGTAGTTACATGTATTTTAACTATGTCCAAAATGCGAAAATTACATTAATCCAAATTTTTTTAACACTTTTTTTTATTTAATTTGGCACGTAATAATTATAAAATTTTCATATCAAAAAGTTTTGCTAGTTTGAGAATATACCTAACTTCAATTCTATTACAAACTTAGCGGATCTTAAAAATTCGGCTAGCCTTCTAAATCTAGTACGGACAAAAGCTTTGTTTGACAATGGAACATAAAACAATACAATATTTACAAAAGCCATATCGTCCATGTATGATCGTCCTAAAGTACCACCTTGTCTATTAGGTATTATATGACAAAAAATCAATTCAAAATCATCGTTGTTTGGTTTAAACAGATTTCATGTGGTCCCATTAATCATTGTTTCGAGCAAGAAAGGAGTAGCTTGACTATGATTGCTCGGGCTAGAATCCCGAGAAAGCGAAAATACTCATGAAATCGACCTATAGGATTTAACGTTGTTTTACACGTGTCATACGTGCCTAGTTAAAAATAGATGTTACTTTCATAACAACCAACGTTGTTGTATTTCTCGGAGATCTTGTCATATCTTTTATCAACAAAATTAGAAGAAAAAAAACAAATTACAACTTTAGAGTTTAGAATGCATGTTCTTGAAATTATCAAATACTAGTCGAGCAGATGCTACATATACAAGTGTATTATATATAGTCGTGTTCATTCTTTACCATTTCCCTCCCTTTTCTTCATTCAAGCTCTGTACCACACAATGTGTATAATTGATCTTCAACATTTTCTGAACTCTCTCCCTCATAAGGCAATATATGACTTCTAGTTACGTAGAACTTTTGGCTAGAGGGATAATTACCTTAGGGGTGAGGGGGATCAGATAATGTTGGACTTTTAATTTGACTAATGATGAAACCGTTTCAAATAATGGTGTAAAGGTAAGGTAAGTTCTACTATCACCTAATCTTAGTTTGGTGACGTAACTTTTTTAGGTTATTATAGTCGTGTCATGTTGTATCAAATCGGTTATGTTGGCATGCTATAACGAGCTTGGCTCTAGTGGCTTAAGTCAAGTTTTTTTCACGTGTCACTATGTTTTGGTGCGATGCTTACTGATAATCTTTATTATCGATTTGGGTCGAGTAATCAAATTTAACCAAGATTAGAATAATTAAATACATTTTCGAAAATTAAAGGCTTCATCCTACTTTATATAAACAAATGTGAGAGACTTCGATGGAACAAAGCATTTAGTCTTAGTTTTTCTTCACAATAAGTGAAACTCTTAAACTTTTGTAGCAAGTTTTGTAAGAGCTTACTCATCTGTTGTTTCATATATGAACCAAATAACCAGCATAGGATAAATCTTTTTGTTGGTTTCTTGATTATCTTTTTCTAGCAACATCGTGTGGTTATAATACATCTTTGATGTTATTAAAAAAAACATAGGATAAATCAAAAGGTTTTGTTTTACTTTTTCTTTTCACGGCAACAAGTGATGTTTACAAATACTTTGCTTCATACATGAACTTGGGATGAATCAAAGGTTTAATTTAAGTTTGTCTTCCATAAATAACATATTTTTCACTTATATAGTAATCTTAATTTTATACATCCCACTTCATATATGAGGCAATTTGTGATGTATATTTTTTTTTGTAAAGTTTTGGTTCGTTACAGTCAACTTTTGGTACTATAGAGGTCGTCGTTCGAGAAACTCACGGTCAGACGAAAAATGGTATTATACATTACGTATAACAACTTGCAGTATATGGTTCTTGTATTCTTCTTTTATCCCAAGTTTATTCCTCTCAACACCACCAAATCTAGGTTGGTTGCCGGCCTTCTTTTCTATTGTCCCCTTGTATAATGACTTTCTTTTGGTCTTTCTTCCTCCAGTCTTTCCCTGTGACACACCACGCACGCACACATGTGTGTGGATATGTATTTTTTTTCTCATGTAGCTTTCGTGATGCCAACGTCATAGCTCCTGTCATCACAACTATGTTGTCGTGCCTCTTGTCGAAAGTGCTTTTAAAATTGTTAAATACAATATATATTAGTTAGAATTTTTTATTATTATTTATTTTGGTTCTTATTTACGTTTCAGTTTTCACTTTCTTAAAGAATAAGGCATCTGATCATTTATATATTAATCGTTATTACAACTTAAATCCAATTTCGGAAATCATAGCTATAAAATACAAATATTGTAATCAATCAGTCAAAACCAAATATAAGTACAAGCAACAATCACAACACACCAGGAATACCATGTTCTACTAAATCAAACAAGTCTAATGATAAACTCAAGTAGATCTTTCTCTTGCAAGCACACATAATCGATCTACAAGTGAAAAACAAGAATTATATTGGTGATGATAACACCAATGAAAGCATTCGACATGAATCCGTGTTATTTAAGAACATGGAGGCCGCTTTGCTTTTCTTATTAGTATTTGGAGGCCGATTATTCTGACCGCCGTAAGCGCCCTTTCCACTACTTGCCTTCGACCAAACTAAATCATCGTATTTCACTCCATCTCTTCCGACATAACTATTTCCATTCATATAGACTAGAACTTTCTTATCTGCATGATACACGCGTACACAATACTAAATAAATCAAATATTGAAAACTTTAACGAATTAGACGATGTTAAATAACAAATAACTATTTTAAAGAAAAACTTGCCTTGGGGATCAAAAACCAAGGTAGATATGAGTTGTGCACATAATAGAAGGAAGAGGAATCCAAGCTTTTTGGACTTCATTTCTCAAATGTGGCTAATGGTACTATAGTTACTAGCTAGTGGTATGATTGATATATATATAAAAGTAGGTGTTTGTATGAATGTATAGTTGTAGCTTGTGAGCAGATAAGGATCGATTCCCTTCAAAATGGGAACCAAATAAAGTTGATTAGGAAGAAACAAGAAGAGAATAAGCCCTTTGGGTTGGGCATAATGGACATGAGGTATCCAATGTTTTTCAAAGAGTAATTATTAAGTAATAAAAGCATGTGGTCTAGAGGTAGCATTTTAAAACCATTTAGGGTAGCTTTAGAGCATTCTCATTCCATCCATTAAACACCCCCTATCTTTAAATTTTAAAAAAATATTTCAATTCCTCACTTCATCCAATCCCCTATTCATATACCCTATCTCTAATTTATAAAAATATGCTACAGTAACTCTTTATTTATAAAAAGCTACTGTATCCCTCCCTATCTCAACTCCTGGACTTTCACCCGCCAATTTCATCATCTCCCGCCCATCTTCCTTTCCCTCTTACTCTGAAGTAGGTTAATCTACTTTCTCCTTTTTTGCTTCTTTCCCTATGAAACAAATCGGTGGCAAAACCTAAATCAAAGAAATCTTTGTTCATCGACAAAAGCTACAGCAGGTACTCTCTCCATCTCTCAGTTTCAATATGTTTATTGTAGGATTAAAACTATTAGTATGATTTGGAGGTGTTCTTACAAATATGCCGGCATGATAAGAGATGTTAATTAGGGTTTGTAGATGTTCTGGTTCCATGTTCTTGGATAGTAATTTGGGTTTATTGGTGTTTGTTGATGGATTGTAATTTGGTTCATGATTAGGGTTTAGGGTTTGTAGATGCTTAGAGTTGTATACAAAAAGCGATTTTAGTTTTGATCATTTTATTTGTTTTTATGTTGAAGTTGATAATTTGAAGGTTTGAATTTGTTACTATATGAGTTGGGATCGGTAACCAGCACTAGGTGGGACCATGTCAATGATCCAACAACTTGAATATCATCCATCAATTGTTTGATGATTACATTGTAACCAAACATTTCGATTCGATCTTTAATTTTATGAATGATCCCCTGCTTTCTTCAACCTCTGTTTCAGCAGAGATGAATGGTTAATTGGTTGACCAATCAATGAATGGTTAATTGGTTAACTGGAAATCACTTCCAGTTATGAAGGTGTGGAAGGGTAGTTTGGGAGTTTATTAACAAATTAAGTTCCTTGCTTGCTTGATGGATAAAGATTTTGGGTTTGATGATATGTTTTGTTGGTGATTTTGAGGGATGGCATTTTTTTAAAATAAAGTGCTGTGAACTTTTATTAAAAAAAAAGGTTTGGTTTACTTTTTATGGGCTGCTGAGTGCTGAAATGCCAAATTTGGCTTTCTGATCTAATGCAAATCTACTGATTTGCCCTCACGGAACATACATAATTGTCTACTATTTGAGCTTGTAGTAATTTGGTATTTATAATAGATAAGAGAACACATTCATTTATTGTTTTATGTTATGTGTTTGGATTGATATGAGAGTAAAAAAAAGCAAGGTTGATAAAACTCGTATATATTTTGACAGGTTGAGTTAATTGCATATTTGATCACATGCGTCGTACATTCTTTCGCAAATTGTTAACATACATATCTTCTGAAGATGATAGTGATGTTGATCTTAACGAAGATGGCAAAGGACAATGTATTCGCAAGCGTCGTAGGTTTATTCGGCGTAATCATATTTAGGGACATCAGCGTCTATATCGTGATTATTTTGCAGAAAATCCCATATATCCTGCAGATCTATTTCGACGAAGATTTCGTATGCGTCGTCCTTTATTTCTCCGTATTCTAAATGAGGTAGTGACTCACGAGCCATACTTTGTCCAAAGAAGAGATAATGTCGGAAGACTCGGTTTATCTTCTATGCAAAAGATAACTGCAACACTTAGAATAATGGCATATGGGGTTACCGCAGATTTTATGGACGAATACATAAGCATTGGTGAGAGCACCGCAATGGAGAGCCTCAAAAAATTCTGTGAGACGATAGTAAATATCTTTTCAACTGAATATCTACGTTCACCAAACACCAATGATATTACTCGATTGCTTGCTGTTGCGGATCAACGAGGATTCCCTGGAATGCTCGGAAGCATCGACTGCATGCATTGGAAATGGAAAAATTGTCCCACAGCTTGGAAAGGTATGTACTCTGGCCACATTCGTGAACCTACTATTATTTTAGAGGCGGTTGCCTCATATGATCTCTGGATATGGCATGCATTTTTTGGCATTCCCGGTTCACATAACGACATTAACGTGCTAGAGAGGTCTTTCATTTTCACGGAACTTGCGCAAGGGCGTGCTCCTCCAGTCAATTACACAGTTAATGGCAACGACTATACTATGGGGTATTACCTTGTAGATGGCATTTATCCTAAGTGGCAAACTTTTGTAAAGACGATTCCAACACTAAGAGGGAACAAGCACAAACATTTCGCAAAAGCACAAGAATCTGTAAGAAAAGATGTCGAGCGAGCGTTTGGAGTACTTCAACAACGATTTGCAATCATTCGAGGACCTTCACGAATGTTCAAAGTGAGTGGGCTAACAAATATAATGAAAGCATGTGTTATTCTTCATAATATGATCATTGAAGATGAACGTGATGATGGTGACGATCTTAATATGGAGTATGATCAACTTGATGATGATCTCCCTGAATTGTCGCGCACTCATACATGTGAGTTTATGGACTTCATTGAAAGTCATCTTCGTATTAGAGATAACTCGGCTCATCATCAACTTCAAGAAGATCTAGTTGAACATCAATGGCTACTCTATTCTCAACAATAAACGATATCGCGTTATATTTTATTATTTCGTGAATGTTATTGGTTTGAGTTAGAAGCATGCTATGTGATGATCATTAGAATTATTTATGTAAGAACATAACTTATTAGCTCAACTTTTGTTTTAATTTGCATCTATTTGGGTCATTTGCTTGTAATGTGTTAGGAGTGTGCAACGGATACGACCCGGCCCGACCAACAATTTTATTGCTTTTGTTAATCTTTTTGTTTGACTGATTAATGCTTTTGTAATGCTTCTCTAGATGTTCAATAGTCAAACTTGTTTTTCCTTTTTTTTATCGTTAAAACATAGTCAGTTGCCATTTTCACTTATATATAACTTTCATATTTTTTTATCAGTCATATAGTATATAAATGGAAATTTAGACTACTATAAATTATAAATAGATAGCTTATATCATTTTAAACCCATATATTGATTATAATGTTTGGTTAAGAATACTTCACGAGTTTGAGCCGAGCTTTGGTTCGTTTAATGTTTAATTCGATTTTTCTAAATATTTAGAAACTTTTTAAAAGAAGAATATAATATGACAAAATAGCAAGTAGTTAATATTGTAAGTGAGTAGAAAGAGAAAAATTAATAAAAAAATAATATAGAGATAGATTTAGAGGATAGGATGTGAGGTGTTTTCTAAAATGAATGGTAAATTTTAAAAAGTAGTGATTTTTTGTTAAATTATAGGGATAAAGATGATGGAGGGGATAAGAATGCTCTTAGACATTAGTTTGTATTCTATATTAAATGGAAACATGCTTATTATTTAATAATAATATACATTTTCAAAAATATTTAATTCATTTTTTTTAACAAAAGAGAAAACCAACTAAAAAGGTGTTATGTACACAATTCAGCGTGATTGGTTTTAACTAAAACTACTCTTTTATAAGAAAAGTAATTTTAACCTTATTACCTAAGTTTCTAAAGTGTCAAATATATAATTGTGTTTGGTGTCTAATAGAAAGGAAGAAAATTTAGTAATAACCCTTACACCAAATATATAAATAAAACAATCATTTTAGAAGAATATAAAAAAAAGCTGGATGAAAGTGTTAAACTTTATGCCAAATGGGATTATTGTTAAGTGTGTTACACTTTTATGATCATATCCGTACACTTGTGATCCTGCCTTATGGTTGTGTTAATGACATGTAATGAACTTGTCAATCTGTCTTTACAATCTTATGTCGATTTTAATTTCGCTTTTAACAGTTTCTTTTAATGTTAATCTAATTAACTCCTAATAATACTACATCAATGTTTTTAACAAACAGTAGTTAGTTGTTCGATCCTTATGATATTTTTAAGTGTTTCTTATCTGATTATTGGAACCCCTAAACAATCATAATTAATAAGTCATGATACAATATGTATATTTACAAAATTCAACGGCATGTTAATGGATAAGCCTAACCAATTAAACTTGTAATAATCAACACACATGTTTTTATCACCTCTAATAAGTTACTAAACTATAAAGTATGAAGATGCGTGGGAAGGAAATTTATGCTACTCCTTTTTTTTTTCTTTTTTGGAGGCTTCTTGATAACATTGAGTGGTTAAGAAATTTAGGATATTTAGGTTGTCTTTTGATACATAGTTTGTGACGTAAATAATAATAAGTTTTCAATGCTATTAAGAAGCCCAAATATTAAGAAATAACCCAAATATGAAGAAGCCCAAATTTTGTCTTTCGACACTTGCTAGTACTTAGGGTGAGAGGGATGGTTTACTCGGGCGATACGAGTAGTCCACCGAGTACGTGGTGCGAGTACACCGGGTACGTCATTCCTCTTCAATGAATAGGGGAACGAGTATAGGAACTCGGGTGAGCTTCTGGCTAGTAGTTGGGACGATTTAGTTGGTTTGAGGTGGCAGTATCATATTGGTTAATTATTAAGCGGGTACTTAGGGTAACCATCCCCCTTAAATTGGGTAGTTTGGACAGTTCTGGTTGTTTTGAGGTAAAACTACCCTATTAGTTGGTTAAGCGAGTACTTTGGAGCGTGGAGGTGCAGATTAACAGACACTATGAATCAACGGAGCATGATGATTGATGAGGGTTTGCAGTGTCACAGTAGAAGAATAAGAATTGAAGCTGCTTCTACAATGATAATATTATTATATATTATTGTTGTTGTCATTAGATAAGGTGATGCGTGAAAAGTCGACTTCAACCTTCGTTTTAACATCAACCAAATGATGAATTGACGATGGACCCAATTGCCAAAAAAGCACCACCATAAGGACCATAACTGTAAAAAATTCTGCCACGAGGTTGCATCCTGCAATTAAGTCTCTTGTAATTACAAAATGGACAAAGCCACAAAACTATAATGGCCTGTTTGGTTGGAGGATTTCAAAGGATTTCAAGGGAATTGGAATTAGAATTCCATTGTATAACCAAACAAGATATGAATTTGTAATTGAATTCATAAATTCCAACTCAAATTCCATTTCCCATTCAAATTCTAATTTCAATTCCAATAAAGTCCACGAACCAAACGCACCCTAAGATTTTGCCAATGTACTTCGAACTTGCGCATGAAAATACCTCTTAAATTCATTTTTAAAAAACTAATTGAAAATGTTATAACCGGGCTTGAGTTAGGGTACTGGGTAATGGGCTTTAAATTGTGTGGGCTAATTTAGATGGGTGTATTAAGTGGATGGTGGATGATATGTTTTATATGGGTTTAAGTTTAATAAATTTTTACTAGTTACTATGTGAGAAAATGCTACAGATAGAAACTGATTAGTCATTGTTAAAAATTATTTGGATGATAATCCAATAAATAATTGTAGGTTTTGAGTTTTTGATAAAAAAAAATGGTAAATCTTGAAGCGGGCGGGTTGGGTTGTTAACTAACTTCGATGGATTAGAATGTAAACAAGAAAATTGGTCCTAATAGTATATAATCGAAAATATCGCCACGTTTAGCAAATCTATTGACATTTGAATTAACCTTAGGTGTTCAAGCATAAAGTGAGATGAGCATATACTGTTTTTAAAGTTAGTATACATACATATATAGAAACTCCTTTCATAGTTACGCAACGTGTGTTGTGTCAAATCCGCTAATTTGATAGTTACTGATTGTCTTGTAATCATATTGAACATCTAGTTCTAACTTCTAAGGTTGTTATGTGAGCATTCTTAGCATAACTATTGATTAGACCAACAAATGACCCATCTATTATTACAAGTGGGACAAATAAGTCTCGTTGTTTGCATATTAGTCATTTTGATCTAAAATAACACGTAAAGTTGTAGCTTATATAGAACCACAACTACATAAAGGATTTAAGGTGATGTGGTCATTTTAGACTAAGTTCGATAATGTGCTTCGTTATAGGAACTTGTTCCAAACAATACGAGTATCCCGAGGCATAATAGTGGTGTGATTTCCAGGTTAATATAGGACAATTAATACGGCAATTATTGTTTTTAAAATATATATATATATATATATATAGGACTAATCATCCACTCTAGGAGGGTATGCAAGATTAATGTATTGGGCCATAAAAGCGGTTGTACATGTTCCACATTGATAAAGTGGTATACTTGCAACTCAGTTTAGTATTTTCAAATTACGTAAATAAATCCAAGTTAATGATGTTAGCGGCCTAGCGGGTTTAAACTTTTGTATATACGGAATTCGTATAAATTAACTCACTTCTTTTTAGTATCGTTAAGCGAATACTAGGTTTCGAATCATTTTAAACTAATGTTGAACCATAGAAACATGGCACAACTATTTGCATGAAAATGCATAACATTGTCCCCTGAATATTGTTAAATGGATATTATAACATGAAGTGTCACATCTATATTGATAAAGTTCACATAACTTTGCCTTTCATAAATTTCATAACAAAAATTAATTTTTGGTTGTTTTGGTAAGATGTTTAAAAACTCTCAATGTATTTATTTAGCTTTGTTGATCAGCGTATACTTTCAGGTATGCATTGGGGTGTAAATGAGCCGAGCTGCTTGCAGGCTTCGAGCTCGAATTGATAAAAAGCTTGAAATGGCCGAGCTTTTTCAACATCCTCGTTTAGTTATCGATCCTGAGCTCAAGCCTTGTATGGGAAGCTCATTTAGGCTTGCCGAGCCTTACGAGCATTGTTTTTTTTTTTTTGGTAAGTTTTACCTTTATTGGACTTTTTTGTAACAATTTTACACTGCATATTTGAGCTTGAGCCTAGCTTTGACTCGTTTAAGATGCTATACGAGCTCGAGCCAATAGGCTCATTTAAGTTTTTATTAAAAAATTTAAAAATAATTAAAAGCATATATAAAATAGTTAACAAAATAATAAACGAACCAAGCCCGAGCTTGAAAAAAACTCACGAGCCAAGCCTGAGCTTGAAAAAAAACTCACGAGCCGAGCTCAAGCTCTAGAAAAAAGAGCCGAAATAGGCTGTGCTCGCTCTCAAGCCTAATCAAGCTCGGGCTTGGCTCGGCTCAGTTCAACTCATTTACGGCCCTTTATTTTAAACAATGTGGGACCATGTTATAAAAAATTAGAAAAGAAGGATTTCCATATTGTTAACATCTAGTGAAGGCATGCCATCCCCAAGGCAAGACTAATACGCAAAGGATACTTTTAAGAGCTATTTCAAGGTAGTTATATGTTTTAATCGTTGATTTTTTTAAAATTTCATGTATTTATATATTTATTGTTAACAAGTTAAGATATTTTAATATTTAGAAAGATTGTCGGCTAGTGATTCCCAGCCAAAGTAGTTGAGGTGAGACACTCAAATACTTCAATTTAAAAAGGGGATGCATGTCTTGGGTTTGAGTCCCGCTTGTGACAAAAAAAAAAAAAAAAGGGATTCCGGGTTAGGCCAGGGGTTTTTCTCACTTATGGTTGGTTTTTTGCTGACGATGGAATGGAGATGATCAGGTGAGTAATTGGTGGTCCGTCAATGATCCAAGTGGCCGTTCAAAGAAGTTTTAGAAAGATTGCCGAATAACTTACTTGTGGAGCAAGTGAAAAGGTGTTAGGTGTTTATTAAATTTAGCCATCGATATCACGTTTGCAAGCAATCCAACACGACTCTCGTTTCATTAATTTTGTTTTAACTATAACAAATTTAAAGACCTCTGATATTTAAGCATATGATTGAATGCACATTTTCCAGAAAAAGGAAACGGTGAAGTTTGCTATTAATTTAACAATTGAGGTAAATAGCGAAACAATTTTGTTTATCTTTTATTTGTTTCATTAAATTATGCATAAAACATAATTTAAAAATATTGATTTATATGCGTATGATTGTGTGTACTGTGTAATTATATGTATAATTGTATGGTATATAAGGTGGTGTGAGTGTTACCTACAAATGTGTTTGTATTATATCGACATGGTGCTTGATTATTTTATAAGAACCGACTTCTTTAAATCATTTTACATATAACAACAAAAGTGAGTAAAATAAAAAAAATAGTTATAAATATAACCTTCAACGTTATAGAGCGGGGGAAAGAACATTATATGCTAACAACTTTTCAAATTATTTAACTTAAAAGGTCTTGTTATTAAAGAAAAAATGTGGCATGCATAACATATTAACATATACTTATTCAGCACGATTAATATTCAATCTCTTTTATTTTAATCGAATAGTAGTTATATTCAGTGAGTTTAGACTAGAAGGATATAATCCCACTTAAAATGTAATGTAATCGTGACCTCGAAGAGTAACTAGGGTGATGAATGCAATGATTAACGTGATGATCAATTCAAAATGAGAGCCAATCACACGTCCCATCAACCTAGACGACAAATTAAAATATTGAGGAAAAAAAATAGGCCACCATGCTTAAAGAGAAAAAGTGAAAAACACGACCACAAATCCACACAATTGTGTTTCTTTCTTGATTAAGTTGCTGGATGAGTCAGATATAAAGCACTAAAATCAGTATGAACGGTTGATATTCTATATTTGAAAGGTTTACTTGAATGCTGAAGGTAGTTTCAAACGCTGTTAAAAAAACAAAAGGTACATCCAAATTTTACAATTTTTAATTAATTCTAAAGCAAATTGAATTTTAATAACGCATATTATAATTTACTAACCGATAAGATTACATATTGACAATTATGCCCATGACATTTTGAACTTGTACTTACATTGTCAAGGACAATCTCACTCACATATCATAAAAAAAGTAAAAGAAAAAATTGCACTTGATTTCACGTATCATAGCACTTGATAGGCTATGGGATCTTTTTTTTTGAAAGGTAAATTTCTTTGTTGGTAGTGGGACTTGTATCCAGACCTTGGTGTTAAGAGACTTTGTCTCTACCATTGGGCCACCACCCGAATGGGATCTGAATCTTTGATTCATAAATGGGAATTGTGCTTTAGTGTATTGAAAGGGTAGAAAGCAAGACATAGTAATATCATGGCTTATACTAAGAGAGTTGTTTAGTAATGCTAAGTTAACAACATAGCCTAAAAGGTTAGCATATCGAGTTCTTTCTTAACATTTCGTTGTTTTAGTTAGGTTGCTCAATATATATGCTTTGGGTGCATTAGCTTTATCGTTTTAGGTTTTGATTAATTTTTTCATATGTTGCCTCCACTAACAAAAAGCCCTGGATCCGCTAATGATTATTGCTCAGCTCTAGCTTAATCTCGTTTGAACCTAAACTGAGTTAATTTTTAACCAATCGATCTCAAGCAGCGTCCACTCACTTTTGTTATGATCCTCCGATCTGTCTCGACACCAAATATGGTGTGGTCCTCCATCTAGTTTTGATCCTCGATGTTTCTCCTCTATTCAACTTATATATCCAAACTATTCATATCAAAAGTTAGTTATAAAGAGTTCCTCGATTTTTATAGCTACATCATATAATTTGAATATGTGATGAAGATAAAAGGGAAAGTGAAGGCAATTTTTTCATGCAATATTTAATTTTTTTTGTTTTATAAGAATAATAATGATAAAATACTTGTTTTACATTAACTCACGGTTAATGCGGACCAAATGCATTAAAGGGATCAAATTTGTTAGATTCCCAATTAAATATCGTACGGCATGTACATGTCTCATTCGTGTAATTTTGGTTTTATTGTCTTCAAATGATTACTGTTCCTTTAAACAATAGTAGTTTTTTTTTAATGAAGTTAAATTTATTTGATATAATAACTTTAAGTAATTGTAGACATCTAAACAAGCCAAACCTCAATTAAATTCAAGCTTATTTAAAATTAACACGATGTAAACTTGACTCATTTCAAATCTTGTATCTAAAACTCGCCCACAAATTGCAAGTAATTTAAAAGCTCAAGCCGCTCTCATTTAGCAAAGTACACACCATATCATTTATTTATTTTGATCACATATAATAACAGTCATTTAGTAATCACATAACACAATGTACAGATCTTATGATTAAGAGACTTTGCTTGAACGAAAGCCAATATATAAATCTATTAAACAAACTCTAATCATGTCCAAAATCGCTATCAAGTGAACTCTAGTTAAACCCGAACTGGTTTCTTCTCAACTCAATTCATACTTTTAACGATCCAATCTCGTGTCTCATAAAACAAACTTCTTTACACTCTCACAAACTCATTACCACTAAAAACAAATTAATTATATATATAAAAAAAGAACATGTTATTAGGCTTATTGGATTTTAATAATCCCAACTAAGAGCTATTGGACGATAATAACATCAATCACGTTTTGGTCCCAAATTTAAAAAAAAAACTCTCAGCGTTCTCCCGTTTAAAAAAAAACTTAATAACGTTAACTTTTTTCCAAATTTCAAATTGATTTTTTAGGACTTTTGATCGGAAGGATGATACGAGTTGATTAATGTAAAACTTAGTTCGTAACGATGCTCAAAACGGTTTAATTAGTGCTTTAAATCATGTGTCTGAACTTTCAATTAGCAAAAATTAAGCCGTTTGTAGCATTGTTCAAGCTAAGTTTTACATCAATTGACCCGTATCATCATTTCCAATCGAAAGCCGGAATTTGGAAAAAAAAATTAAGGCCGTTAAGTTGTTTGTTTTTCTAACTGGGTTGGGGGGGGGGGGGGGCACCAAGAGCTAGTTTTCTTTAATTTGGGATCATTAGTGAGGATAAACTCAATTTAAATTATTATTGACCAATAACCTTTAGTTGAGGTTGTTTATTTATACTATATATAATACATAAGATAACGGTAAATTAAGACACCTGTTTTAAGAGTTTTACACATTTTAATGCATACTATACATTATAAAAAAGGGTAAACTTGTCTTTTAAACATAATTTATCTAACTTACAAGTTTGTCTCCTCATCTTTAACCATATTATGCTTTTAATTTCAGTTTTAAACCAACTTTTCACCCATAATTTTTAAATAATTTTTTCATACGCTAATAATTTTGTAAAAAAAAATTACACCATAAAAACGAGAAATTTATTCTTTTTCATTTAAGTACAATATTGTTACAGTTTTTTCAATTTTAAAAAATTAATATGTTACATAAGAGTGTTCAATGTCAGTTTTGATGGTTTTAAGTTAAGGTTGTGAGTCCAATCGTTACTCCGTTAGTGCCAAATTGTTGTCATCTAATGTCACACCCGGCCCTAAAAGGCGGAAACAGCCGGGCGCACGCGAGTGGGGATTGATAGTCAAGCACGGGTCATTGCAAACATTCAAGAAAAATAAAATTTCCATTGCGCATGAAATGTCTAGTACAAAATACATTACATTGTTTAGAATTACATAAAAACATCCAAGTATGAAAATCATTGAAGATTTCCGCGCCATATCCCCTCGCACGGCGGGGACAACCGCGCGTGTGGAAGGGATAGAACTAAAATCTTCCAAAAAGCTAATTTTATAGATGTTCTGCGTGAAGTGCTCTATGTGTGACCCCTTGCGCTACCTAGCTATCCCCTGAAAGACACGTAAAAACATTTGAATCAGTATAAACTGAGTGAGTTCACAAGTTTTGGTGACTTGATAAATTGTATTGCAACATAATCTTTGATAAAGCCATATTGAAACATATTTCTGATAACATTGTTTAAACATATGCTTGATAGAACCGTCCCGCGGGTCACGCGCAGACATTCCTGAAAACCGTGGCGCTGCCACTACAACAATTTAGATATACCGTCCCGCGGGTTACGCGCGGACGTTGTGCCGGAAAACAAGGCGCTCGTCTTTGTAAGAGGTGCGACCTCTACGAGCGGGCTCAATCCCATAGTACTACCCCGTGACATACTATGCACTCGTCTATGCAAGGGGTGCGACCCCTACGAGTGGGTTGATCAAACACAGTAGTCCCTACCCTTAGAGTTCCAATGGTAAAGTGATCACTTACTCGTATCTTGCGCACTTACATCGAAAACCAAGATAAACATAGATAACCGTTTGCATTGCTCGTAAATACACCATGATAAAACATAATTTAAACACGTGTCCCTCGCCCCGAAAACAGTTTTAAAAATAGTGAAAATAGTGAAAATAGGGGCTGTGAGACTCACCTGTGATTCTTGCTAAGTATGGTTTAGATTAAACGAGATTCGGGTTCCTTGGTGTTAGCCTTGAAATTGGGAGTCTAGAATATGATTAAATAACAAGAAATATGTATATTAAGATCAAAAAATCGAAGAATATAAGGGCTGGTTAGAAAAGTAATCTCAAGACTAAGGTTTCGGCTTACCTAGTGATGGAAACGGAAATGGAAACGGATGCTTGGGAGAGAATTACAGATTTAAGAGAGTTTGGGGTGTGTTTGTGTGATGTTTTATTCAAGGATTGATACATATTTATAGGCAAATTCAAGGGAACACAATCCCTTGATTTAGGGGATTAAAATCTTATCATATCTAGGTGTAATGATGACAAGGTATGGGATTTATTATTATTTATTCAGGGATGGGGGTGATAGTTCTAGGGAGTGGTTAGAAAGATTCTGATTGATTTTTGACAGGACATGCAGGACTGTGGTTGGTGGGAGTATGTACGGCTGACAGCTGACATTTCGTGTTACAGTATACTTTTCCTGGTACTGTTGTCAGTGTGTAGTCAAAAGGTAAAAATATCTGAAACACGCTACTGGTCCCTTCTGGGCGGGGGAAACCCCCTTACATTTGAGAAATAGACTTAAGTGTTTTGTGCGTGTAGTCTTGCGCGTATAGCCTTCTGCGTGTAGGCTGTTTCTTTGCTGCGGGTAGGTGCGTAACCTTCTCGCAGTCAGGGACGTTGAGTTTCATTTGTAGATTTTCCATGAGGTCTTGGTATTTCAACATAGTGATCAGTTATGTTGAAGTCAATTCCATCCTGGAGCTTCAGACAAACTAGCTCTCAATGTTCCCGCCATGCGGGGAGGTTAGCCCCCTTTCCGCACGCGCATAAATGATTTGGGATGCACCCGCCTTAGCATCAAGCAGGGCGGTCAATCCATTAGACACGACATAAAGTTAAGTTATATGAAAACATAAAGCCAAAACATCCGCGCATGGCGCATATAACATATGCCCGCGCTGATCCTATCATGGCGCGCTCGCGCAGGGCGCATATAACATGCACGCGCTGATTCTAACATGGCGCGCTCGCGCAGGGCGCATATAACATGCACGCGCTGATTCTAACATGGCGCGCTCGCGCAGGGCGCATATAACATGCACGCGCTGATTCTAACATGGCGCGCTCGCGCAGGGCGCATATAACATAATTACCTAATAATTAGGTTGATTACTTGGTTTATGGGATTGGGAAATTACCGGGTGTCACATCTAAAACCAAAACTGAACCATTAAAAAATTGAAACCGAATCGTTACTAATGGTCTACATCCACAGTTTAAGCCTTAATAATAAATTTTGTTTAAAATGATTATTAATTTAACTATACCATCAATTATAACTAAGCATCAACAAAATATGATACTTAGAGAATTATAATATGAAGAATGATAATTTTATCCACATAAATGGTGAATGTTAATAGAAGACACAGGAGGCGAAATAATAACAAGAACAAATATTACAAAAAATTATATTGGAATAATGTTAATGTAAAGTTTTAATAGCCAAGTTACTTGTATTAAAAACAGACTTTGTTCAATTATATTTTAACCATATTTAATACATATAACAAAGCATATCTAATACTAAACAACAACAAAGATTAAAATGCATTCAACATTTACAGTCTGGTCTGGTTTCATATGGTCGGTTTCCGGTATAAATCGTGAACCAAACAGTTCACTACGGTTTGAAAATTTTGAAACCGATCAACCAGGCGAAAGTTAAAGAACCAACCATGAAACCAAACCAATTACCGGTTTAAACGATTTCGAGGTTTTAAGCCAAAAGTTGCAAAATGTTTGCGTTTATACACCCACCGGATCACGGGGCACCCGTCTAGTTAAAATATAACAAACCAAAGTATTATTATTGGGGAAAGTTTCTAAAATGTCCCTTTTTTAGAGATAGATTCCAAATATGTCTTTATAAAATTCAATTTTCATCTTTGCCCCTTTACTAGCACGTCGTCTCCTCTACGTTAGGAGTTCGAGACGACATGTTTCTTAACTCGTCACCTCCCCGCCACGTTAGCTCAAAATTCGTCGTCTCACCATCATGTTAGCTAAAAACTCGTTGCCTCCCCGCCATGTTAGCTCAAAACCCGTCATCCCCCCTCCATGTTAGCTTAACATTAAATTTAATAAATTTTATTATTTAAAAGATTATATATAAACAAGGTACACATAAAATGATTTTGATTGTATGCATTAAGTTTCTGAATCGTATTATTATCCAAAATACAATATACAAGAATTTAAAAACCAATAAAATTAAAAATATTTAAATAATTTTTAAGTTAGTTTAGGATCCATGTTTTTAATAAATATAAGATAGTTTTTGTTTTAACTAACATGGTATGAAAACAACGAGTTTTAATGTAACATTGGAAACTCTTTTAAAACAGAACATTTTGTGAATTTTATCATGAAAAGTAGACATTTTGAGAGTATTTCCTTATTATTATTATTATTATATTAATTTTGTTTTAAGAAAAACAAGAGATGAATGAATATAAAAAAAGAAATAAATGTATGTTTGTTCCTCCTCGGCTGTTTTACAGCTCTGAGAAATCGAGGACGAGATTCTGTTTCCTAATTGGCTAATAATAATTCTTCTAATTCTCCCAAAAATTTTAATTTTATTTTTCTTTCTTTTTTCCATTTCATTTTAATTTAATTATGCCCCGATTTTACTTCTGCTTCTGCATATTTATCGCCGGCAAGATTTGATTTTTATTTCGATTTTTGCTGCAAATCTATCTTTTCTTTCGAAACCCCAAAATTAAAAATTATGGTTCATACCCACTTCGTCTGGTCTCATGGCGGCCGTCAAGTCTTCTTGTGCGGTGATTTTACTGCGTATGTTGTTTGCTAATGTTAATTTCACTTGTTGGAGTTGAATTCATTGATTTTGACTTTGACTATGCTTATATAATGCAATTAATTATTAGGTGGATCAAGTATCATCAGATGGTTAGTGTTGAGGGTTCTTCAACTACTTTTATGACTATTTGTGATCTACCTCCTGGTGTGCACAAGGTAATTCAATTTTAAATTAAAAGTTTTTTTTTTTTGCTTTTTTATGAATTGTACTTTTAAGGTGATTTGTGCTACTTTATTATTGCTGAAATATTTAGTACCTTTTGTTTTGTTGCGGTTTTTGATGCGGTAGGGCGTTTTGTGTTATTAGTAGTTTACGGCTATTAATTTTAGTGTGTTTTGTTTAGTTGCAATTTTGATGATGATATTTCATATGGATTGTTTTGTGTTAGCGCGGTCTTAGCATAACTGGCTACATTTGAATCAATCAGAGGTAGAGTGTGTTTGGTTGCACCTCTTAATGACTCACGGAGCCTCTTAATGGTTTAGAGACATGCTGAATGATTTAGAGGCTACCTCTTAATCAGTCAGACCGCTTATTGATTCAGCAGATTGCCAAACGGGCCCTTAGATTTGTTAGGGGAGCACGTAGGTACTTTCAAGGGGATTTGTGTATGTCTGCTATTTTATCTGTTACTACTAGAGTTTTCTCACTATTTTGTGTTGTTAGTAGTTTACAGCTTTTATTTTTTGTGGCTTTTGTTTTGTTGTTGTTCTGATGATGATATTCAATATAGATTGTTTTGCATTAGCGTGGTCTTGGCCTATAGATTGTTACTACTAGAGTTTTCTCGCTATCTGTTACTACTAGAGTTTTTTTTTTTTTTTTTTTGTTATTTCGTATGACACACTTTATGTTATCTATTACCGCTATTGTTTTCTCACCATTTTGTGTTATCACTTATCAGTAGTTTATTATCAATAGTATTTTTTTGTTGTTGTTTTTAACTGCCAGTTCACATTTTATATTATATGGACATTACCCTCTCTAGAGCCTACTAGTAGCTTGTTATGAGTGGGATTTTACCGGATACATTCATTTATTTATTAAATAAGAATTATTTGTAAATTGTGAAGAATAGTAAGGCTATTAATGAGCTACAATAATCACTTTATTTAGTGGTAGATTCTAATTATTGTTGGTTTTTTTGGGCTGCAAATGATGAATGAAGTTCAAGTTCTTGGTTGATGGTGTGTGGCGGATTGACGAGATGCAACCAGTTGTTGAAGATGAATATGGTGTTAATAATGTTGTTGTTGTGCAACAACCTGAGCTTTTACCTCAAATGTTTCCTGGACCCGATGGTCTACCGGTCATGCAAATTGATGGCTATGATCATAGAAATCAGGCTAATGTTGTAAGTATCCACATATTATTTTCTTGTATAATTTTCGATGGTAATGATAATAATTAATATGTATGGGCTATTGTGTTTTTAGGCTTCGACGTCAGGCAGTGTTCTGAATGAAGAGGTGGAAATAACGGGTGATGACAGGGAGACTACTATGCGTCGTTTATTTAAACATTTATTATCTTATAAAGCATATGACTTGATTCCCGAATCGGGGAAGGTTTGAATTCGTTTTATATATATATATTTTAGCGTTAATGGTGGCCTCAACGGGTTGATTTGGGTTGTGTATATTTCAAACGGGTCAGATAAAAATATTTGATTAAAAGGTGAATGGGTCAAACTGGTCAAATGTGTTGAAAGTCTCTCACAGATTAATATTCAAAGATTTAGATCATTACTGTAATGATATCCTTTTTGTAATCATAATGGGAGCATTAATTATTTATAAAATGGATAAAAGGTGTCAGCGGGTCAATCCAACCCGACCCGACTTGACCAAACTTACAAAATGTTTAAATCTCAAGCCTGATTTGACCCGTTAAGGTTACCAACTCGTGCATCTTGCCACCTCTTTTGTTTTTTCATAATAAGCTTTTTTTAAATAATATATTAAATTAATATTTATAAATTGTCTTTGAAAATTAGGTGTTTGCATTAGATGACAGTATGACAGTAGAAGAGGCGTTTCTTGTTATGCATGAAGAGGTATGTCTTGACTCTTGATTGCAATATATTTTTGTTTGAGAGAGTTATTTAAATTATTGTTTTATAATATAGTTTTTAAACATTTCTATTACTAACAAAAATCAGAGGGGCTGCTTATTCTACTAAGTTGTATATATTCCTGATTTCTTGGAATATAATTGAATAAAAATTCTGATTATTTGCTTATTTTAGGGACTTGCTGTTACCCCCCTTTGGAATGCAGCCAATTTACAGATTTCAGGGATGTTAACTGCATCTGATTTCATTATGTTCCTGATCGAGGTATAAAATAATCAATCCCGCAGAAAGTTTGATTTTTTATTATATTATCATTTGATTGCGATTATTTTAATTGCTATGAAATGCGTACATATGATATTATGAATATTTGAAATTTCAGAAGAATTTATATGAAATTCTCTAAAAATTATAAATCTTGCAGATACAGAGGAACCGTGCAATGGCAACTAATAATGTGAACCCGTTTTCTACAATATCTGCATGGAAAGAAGGGAAGCTTCAACTTCAAAGGAGACCTTTGATCCAAGTAAGCAACATGTTTCATAATAAACGCGTCGAATTGGGTTGTTTTTTTATATCAAACGGGTCAAATAAAAAAATAGTTGAAACGAAAACAGGTCGAACAAGCTGAAAATCACCCATAGTTTATTTTTAGTGCACACAACGTGCTAAATTATTTTTATTCAAATATTTGGATGTTTGATATTATTGTATTTGTTATCATAATTAACGCACTAGCTATTTATAAAAAAGTTATATCAAATAGACAGAATAATGTTTTTATGGATCAAACCCTCCCCTCATGCTGTTAAAATCTCACTCGAAAATGGCTCGGTTTGTAAAAGAGCCGAGCTCGCTCGCTTGGCTTGTTTAAATAAAAGCCCAAATTTTAGTGTGTAAATTATAACACATATATTAGTTATAAAGTCGACATTATGTGTATGTTAAATGTTTTATTTGTTGTTTATATATATATAAATACGTCAAAAAAATACAGATTAAAAAATATAGAGCGAGCTTGCTCGAGATTTTGATGAGCCGCTCAAGATATCAGCTTGCTAAGAAAAAGGAGCCGAGCCCGACTCCACCCTGGTTCAGGCCGGCTCGTTTATAGCCCTTACCCCCTCTCTTCTAAAACCAAATTCGTCTTAAACATCCTAACCCGACTTATAGTTTTACAAGTTTTCCATTAATATTTTCATATGCTATTGACTTTCTTAGAACTCCCATTTGTCTTCTTGAACACAGATTCATCCTGATGATTCCCTCAATAATGTTGCGGTTAGAATCTTGGAAAACCATATATCTTCAATTCCTGTTCTATATGTTCTGGAAGGTTCCACTTGTCCAATGTTGCTTCATGTTATATGCCTTAGTGGACTCTTAGAACGTACGTTTCTTTCTTTAATTAACTTTCTGTTTATAGCAAGCGCTAATCGCATAAAAAAGTAACCAGCTTTGGTTCGATTTTTATTTCAGGTACCCATCTTTTTTTCGCCCATAAAAACAATAAATTTTTAAAAAAATTGATTCAAAGTTTATAAAAAGAAAATATTACCTTTAATAGAGTTTTGAATAAATTACACTTCGTGTCCTTTAACTACAGGTTAGTTTGCAGGTTGTGTCCTTTAACTTCAATAATTACAGATTTTGTCATTAAGTTGTAGCCTGTAGGGGTCGGGTAAAATTGTCACTTAAAAAAAAAGTTAACAGAAATTTTTAACTTATGTTAGTGGAAAGGACTTAGTGTGTTCCAGGTCTTCAAATAAAAAATGTTTTTTTTTTGTAATCATTTAAGTTCAAGGAAACAACTTGCAAGTTGACCTATAGTTTAAGGACACAATGAAGAGTAATTTACTCCACAATTTTTTTGAACAATATCATTTTAATATTTGAAATAGGTTTTTTCTATGACAAACATATATGGTTTCCAAAAATAGAAAATGTACCAAATTTGTTACTTTTTATGCAATGTTTCTTTATAAAAGCTAGAAAGTTTGTTAAACTCATATGTTCTAAATCGATATACATTTTGAAAAAATAGATATACACAGGCATTTTGAGCATCGTATCGCTTATTTGCCACTTTTACAACATTCAATCGGTGTTGTTCCAATTGGTACTTGGATTAGAGAAATTGGAGGTGCACGGGAATTAAAAACAATTTCTCCTAATTGTCTTCTTAATGATGCTTATAGACTATTAATAGACGGTGCGTATCAAGTATCAACCTTTTTCATTTCTTGATTTACATTGTTTAGTCATGGGGTGTGCGCAAAACCAAAATAACCAAACACAATAAGAAAGCAACGGTTTGGTTTTACGTTTTTCTAAAAAACCGATTTTTCGGTTTGGTTTTGCTGTCAATCAGAAATCGAAAAAGCCAAACCTAGCTGAATCAAAAAGCTGATTTAAACAATTTATAAGAAAATAATAAATGGTGTAGCCCAAAAATTGTAGATCCAAATGTGTAATAATCAAGCAATCATTGGTTAAGAAAAGTTTTTTGTCCAATTCATTATTTTGGGCCTTTTTCCAGCCCAAATGGTAAAACCGAAAAAAAAAAACAATTTTAAGTTATTTATAAGAAAGGAATAAGTGTTGTAGGCCAAAAACTTTAGATTCAACTAATCATTAATTAACAAAAAAAAATTAATCCAAATCCATTAATTTGGGCCCAAAATTTATAAGCCCAACTGGTAAAATTGGAAAACCGAACCCATTGTGAAAACTGAAAACCGTAAAACTGAATGTGTTTGAGCCCTAAACCGACCCATGAAGTTTCATAATCTATATCTTGATTTCTTACAGAGCATATAAGTTCAGTGCCCATTGTTGATGATAACAGGACCCTTATTAATGTCTTCTGCAGGAGGTAGTGTTTTCCTACCTTTTTATCCTCAACTTACTTTACCGTTTTGCCTAGAAATGGAAATTGGGTGGGTCGAATAACGGGGTTGGGTTAATCATATGTTTTTTTTAATACAAGTCAACACTAGTCAAATGCGTCACTTTTAACATTTATCTAGAAGGGGAACGGGCCAAACGGGTTGAAAGTTTCCCAAAGTTTGTTTTTAGTGCATACGACTTCTTAAGTCATTTTATTTAAAAATTATGTACTAATGTTCTTTTTATTTTATTAGACAATTTAGGAGATTGTAAAAGCAGTGTACTAAATTTGATTACAAAATTTACAATAATAATAATCTTATTTTCTTTATTAAACAACTTGGGAGATTGAAAGCTTTTAAATACAATTTGGACGACCCTCTACGTGGTTGACCCATTCGATCAGTTTGACTCGGTCCATTTTCAACTAATATTATAGAATTTACCATTTTGACCCGCTGGAGATAATATACATTATAACCCAAATCGACTCATTTGCAGCTAAGCAGATCAGGCTCACCGCATTTACGTTCGCCTTCATTAATCCAAAAATTTTTGGTATTTACCAATTTGCCACGTCTTTGTTTCATTTTTTCAGTGATGTGCTTTCATTAGCAAAGAATAATGCATATGTTCATGCTCAACTTGATCAGACAACAGTATCTCAAGTAAGTGTAGACCTATATTATATTTTCTCTACCGTTTTTTTAATTAATTTGCATAATCCTGAAATGATTTATTATAAAATAACAATTATTACTCAAAATCGATGTTTTACTATTTTCGTATTTGGCTAATTTAATAGAGTGGCGTAAGGACTTACGGTAAGGATAGTTACTCATTCTTTTTTTTGGAATAAGGGTAGTTTGGTAATTATATTTTTTTTTCGTGTCTTAAGGCACTACAGCTTGTAGATACAAATACACGCAGTCGGTATGGGATATGCACGCGTTCGGATTCCTTGTATACGGTCATTGGTCTTCTTTCAGATCCAGGTTCAGTTTTATTACCTTTTTTAAATCCAAAATTTAAGAATTTTGACAATAAAAAAGTTAATTGATATATAATTTATTAAAGATATATTATATAGTCGATTGAAAAATGAAAATCAAGATATAGTATATTTTACATAATCACGTGTGTTAAACCTTGTTTTTTTTGTTTTTGTTTTTTTTTGCAGGGATACGACGTGTTGTGGTTGTTGAAGCGGGAACTCGTTATGTGTTAGGTTTAATTACCTTGAGAGATATATTTAGTCTCATTTTTAGAGATTTTTCTTAAATATATGTTCTTATTTGAGTAGGGTTGGTATGGTTTAACAGTTGTTATGTGCTGGATATATATAGAGGGGGTGTGAATATACTTTTTTTGTAATTATGAACACACCTTGAAACTTTAAAATGTTTCATTTGATTGATATAATTATTTACAAACTTAACCTTATTATCTAGTGTTGCTAACTTGCAATGATTTTACTACAACAATCTCTTTTGACTTATATGTCCTTAGAAATTTTTTGAGGTTGAAGGTTTGCACTAAAAACACTTAGCGTCGGATGTTAATTGGGTAGTTCTAGCATGTTTACACTGGCACGTTAATCCTAGTAAATGTATAAATACTTGATATATTCGAGTGTAAACATCTAGTATACTATGATAGTATTGAGTGATGCAAATTCGGTATCAATTTATCTCGTATATAGCTACATTTGGTTAAATGAATGGTCGAGAATGGTTCTTACCTTGTTAAATTCATGAACTGAACTCGGCTTCAACATGTTGGATAATGTTTTAAGAAATGAATACCATATCGTAGAGAGAGGGGTGCATATAGTGTAGTCACTTTGAAGTTATATATTATGCTATGTACATTAGCTATCTACCGTTGATGAGCTCAGAGTGGCTGGTATTAACCGTTGGTCTAATGTTTTTGTCTTACTAATCCTTTGTTTGCTGGTATATTAATATTCTTTTGTGTATGTGACAATGTTGTTGAAATAGTCAAAACAATTCCTCACTTCACTAGTTCTCTTGGTTATTTGATGGCGGGCCAGTCATTGTGCGAATGCCCGGAGCTTATATGATTGATCATGGTTCGGGTGTTAGACATCCTGTTTTGTGAATTCTAGAACTCAAAAATAGACATAACATGAAACATGCCTTCCTTCAAGTAACCTCATTGAAAATAACTTTAAAAATAATATAAATCGTGGACGGCAGATTCGAGCCTGCGCGGGCAGAGCCCGCATGATTTTTAGTCATGCCCGATAACCACTCCGGCACATCCACCTTTTTGTATTAAGATTCTCCATGTTTCATTATATTGATGTTTTCAGTATTTGTTTTTAAGGTCCCTTGTTTTTGCTCATTCAGTAATTTATTTTTTTTCACGAGTATTGAGTTTTATTTACTTAAAATAGTAAGCTACTGAGTGATAATGTCTTTCGATGTTTTTGGTTATTTGATAAAGTTTGCTTTACTAAGAAGCGAAATTACTCAACAATTTTGTTTTTATAAATATTATGAGAATGTAATAATCCTTTTTTTTCTTCATTGAACTGTTACCTTTTGATGTCAGATAACTAAACAAGCTTAATAGAAAAGAAAAGGTTACGTCGTTCATGATGCCATGATAAATGGAAAAAGGTGGTTAGTTATAACTGTAGTTAAACTAGAGGGATGAGTTAACCATAACAGATGACATCTACCGGCATTCTAGGACTCGCATCTTAGATCTCTGTAATTGAGGTTTAAAGGTTAGCTCATATACTCTACAGCTTGAATATGTACCCCCTTCACCTTATAGACATCATTCGACGTTATTGATTTGATACAGATATAAAACATGTTATTAGTTTGCATTACTTTCGTTAGTTGTATGAGATATTTTTCGCGGTGTACATAACCTTCAGACCACTTAACAATCCTATTGTTTCATTTGACCCTTTCCGGCTACGACACATCTATTATCAACGGATAAGTCAAACGAAAACAAAACTGTCTGGTTATCTTTTCTGTGCACACGATTGATCACCAACATAATGACATCATTCTCATTATCTGAAGCAAGATTAACAACCACACGTTGCCACTTGCAATCCTCATATCTGTTGTAACAAAGAATTGGCAAATAGCCTAAATGTACTCAATTTGGACATACTCTAGTACCCGTAGATACACTAGGAAAATTCCACGTATACCCTGAAGATACTTGTTCACTTTACAAAAATACCCTACTTTCCAGGTGGGAAGTTAACACCCATCTCCAACAATGGGCATATTATCTAATACTTTATTATCCTACTTTCATCATCATCATCATCTCATCATCATCATCATCATTATCATTCAAGATCTAGTGTCTGTTTCATTGCTTCATAAGCCATATATGTAATGCTGGCAGCTGGAATAACTTTTAATAGATTTGGGAAAAGTCCTTTGTAGAAACCGCGTACCCCTTCGTTTTGATAGGTTTTCATGAAAACGTCGCTCATCCCCATTGTATGCAGTAGCACCACCATGCCGATGTGCTTGCATCCTAAAATGCATAACATTTCATTCTTAGTACAAGATAAAACAGGCCAGGCCCAACACTTTTAAGTTTGTTTTTTTTTTAATTTATATTGTAAATAAATAATGCACTAATTATGATCACAAAAACCTGGAAAGCCACAATGATAGTCATGAAGAAAGCCAGACGTCAAATTTAACACGTTTATACGAAACAAGTCATTTTTGTTAATATTTTCTTATAAAATTAAAATTGTTTAGCTAAAAATTAAAATTAAAATTAAAAATTAAGATCAAAGGGTAAAATTAAAAATTGTTTAGCTAAAAAGGAAACAGGTTCAAAAGATTGTTCAACGAATACCAAAGTTGCTTTTACAATTATTTAATTAATTGTTAACTTTCTAGCTAAACTTTTTACTTTACCCATAATTTGGGTCGGTTTGTTTTTTCGGTTTTAATTACATGCATAACTGAAAATTTTCGGCTTTTATGAAACATAAAACCAAACCAATGGTTTTCATTTGGATTCAGTTATTTCGGTTCGGTAATTTTGGTTTTAATTACATACAAACCGGAACCGAACTGAAAAATAGGTTTCACAAACATAAAACCAAACCATTGGTTATTTCAGTTGGGGTTTTTCAGTTACGGATCAGTTATTTCAGTTACCTTGTTCTGACAACTTGCAAAGGGTATACACAGGTGGCACCAAGTGCCCCTGAAACAGTCCCGCACCCCAATTGAGCTAGCGGGCCAGGTTCTGCAAGACATAAACAAGCATCAATTTTTAATATTCATAATAATGTGCATAGTGAGGAGGAGATTCATACCACTATCAATCAAAATATAGGTTTTTGACATCTCTTTCAAGGTTTCATAAACAGCCAAGTCAATTCCCGCATAAGGAATAATACCAAGAAGGGAAGGAACAATCCCCTTATAAAAAGCCAGTGGGCCCTCATGAACCCAAATATCTTTTGAAAGTTTCCCCAAACTAGGAACCTTACCACTTCACAAACATAAGTCTGTAACCGAGTTTTCACTAAATCCATCGGATAAATAGCTGTTTGTGCCACTGCACCTGCTATACCACCTGCTAGAAGGCGCCCCTAAAGTTCCAATATCGTCCTTATCTCCACCACCAATAATGTCCTTTAATATTTCATAAGTGTAAAAACTTTATAGCACTCTCGGGGCAACCTTAATAACATTCAATCCATTGCCTCTAAAAAATGATAAAATCCCGCCATCTTTCCATATGTTCTTAACCGCAGGGCCGATCGAAGCATGGCTTGTTTGACCTGTTGTGCCACTTTAAGGCGGTCAAGAGGGGCGGTGGCAGTCCGGGAAGCGCCCCAGCCACCCCGCAGCAATTAGATATTTGGTGGCGTGAACATGCTTGCTGATGCCAGCTGGAATTACGGCTTGTTCTCCTATATCTACTAGTGATACACGTTCCCAATATTGGTAGATGTTTTCGATTGTTGCTTCGTGTGGGATAAAGTAAAAGAAAATCTCTCCATTCTTCAAATGTTATTATTCCATTGTTATCTTTATCAACACGTTCAACAAAACTAGCTAGTTCGTCATCGTCAAGTTCTATCCCTGCAAACAAAAAGCTGCCAGAGCTAATAAGATGTAGACAATTCAATGAAAAGAATTCCAATTCTTTCATGCTTATCTTTTCTTAAAGGAGTTTACCATCACGAAGAAGAATAGAATGATGTACATACTTGTATCAATAATAAAAATCTACAAACATGACAGGGGGGGTGTCTAAGATACAACTTGGCTCCTTGAGTTGATTAAGTTGATTGACTATCAAAGTTGTTATTGTGCCTAATATACAAACTATGCATAAAATCTAAAAAGTTGTTGCTTTATGGAATCAAGGCCAGTCAAGGAATGCACAATCAAGCCTATTGATAAGTTTTGTTTAACTAAAGAACAGAATATATAGAAGTTATCATATGCTTCTGTCAACACACCAAAATCCATAAAAACTTTACTTGAATTAAAAATAAAAATGTGGGGCAGACCTATATGATCTAACAGTTTACATGGTTACAAGGTTTAAAGTGTGATTCCACAAATCTATCCGCGTTAATTTGACCCAGCCCATAATGTTAGTAGCAGCTCATTATGTTCACCAACAAAAACAGATGTATCTCATGGTGTGATATCTTGCAAGAGGCAACATAACTTTAGCTATCTAGCCAAAATGCTCTAGAATTCATCTTTTCATAAAAGAAAACATATTCAAATCTGGATACTGAACGTGACAAAGCTATATGACAATTACGGATAAGTGTCAACATCATGAAGCACACCGTAAATCTGATAAGCAAGCCACAGGCTGTGCCCATAATCTACATTGTAGCTCGCATTGCTCACTAACAAAAACAGATGTATCTGCCTGTGTTATATCTCGCAAAAGGCAACCTAACTTTTGCTATCCAACCAAAAGGTTCTAGAATACATCTTTTCATAAAAGATGCCATACTCAAATCCTGATAATGAACCAGTCAACATCATGTAGCACACCAGAAATCTAATAACCAAAAACAGGATATGGTTCAAGAACAAACTTTCGTGCAAAAACTCTTTTCTTTATGAATCCTGTCTAAACTACAATATTATCATTCTACTAAATTTGATTTATGGATCAAAGTGAGCACAAAACCTTATCAACAATCCACCATTGTTATGAACTACATATTCAACTTCCAGCCACCAATTCACACATTTAATAAAAATGTATCACATTGTAGACATACAAAAAGAAAGTATGTATCAAATTATAAAAAAAGGTACATGACCAAACTTTCGTGCACAAATCCTTTAGTATATAAATCACTGTGACACTGTGTAAAGCTACAATGACTATCATATCTATACAATATGCCAGTCAAATCACATAAACTTTAGTTACTTAACCAAAAAGGTTCTAGAATTCATCTTTTCATAAAAATGCTATACTCAAATCTTGCTAATGAACCTGTCAACATCATGTAGCACACCAGAAATCTAATAACCAAAAAACATGTTCAAATACAAACTTTAATGCACAAAT
>NW_027496945.1:0-58841 GCF_021521415.1 Bidens hawaiensis | reverse complement strand
TTTGTTATTGATTCCGCCTTTAACAAATGGATATCTGTCTAAATATAGCAACCCGTCATTAACTCTCTTGTCACATGTTAATCTGTGTGAGGTTATGACATGATTAATTAAGATCCAGCTGAAATCTAGGGGACCGACACAATCAATCCAAACCAAATCACACATCATTTCAATTCACATACCTTTCCAATACATTAACCAACTCAAATTCAGTCCAATTCATCCATAATCACTCAATTAAGCTTAAATTGATCCAATATCACCCAAACAGAACACTAACCACACCAATACTCTTAATAACCACCAACTCAAGTGTAATTGAGCCCCGAATGCTCTGATACCACTTGTTGGAACCCTAGATCTATCACAATAACAATAACAATAACAATAACAGATCTCAGATCTGTATTAATATGATTAATACCGTAATTATGGATCTAGCTCATAATTACGTATGATTAAGGTTATATGTGTATTATATATTATCAGTATATATATATATATATATATTAGTAGTTGTATAATATTAAATATGAAGATCGAGAGAGAGTTTGGACAGAATTTCGTTATTATCTCCAAAACTTAAATTAAACGTGAACAGAGTTCACATATAAATAGCAGACGAACCTAGTTCGTTAACATCCCCTAACGCACTAGAGTTTGCTTCGTTACATCATTTAAACAGAATAACTAACCAGCTCCCCCTGATTCCTTAACATCCCCTAACGAATCAGGAGGGAATAACCTTAAGGCTTAGTACGCTAAACAACTCTAGCGAACTAGACGAATACATATAACGAACTAGAGAATAACTTAATAGTTTATTACATTAAACATAAAAAAAATACTTTAACGCTAATTACAAAGACACACGACGCAAAAACCGTGCACTAACAACAAACTCAGCCCTAATCTTGAGTATAACATTCATAAACCTTGTGTTATTGTTAGTATTCATAACTCTTTGATTTTGAACTTTAAACTTGAATTCTTTTGCATTGAGTTAGGGTTTGAGTTGTTAGTGATTATCATTGATTGTTGAATGATTTGGACTATGTTTATGATGCTTAATATGATGTTTACATTGAGTGTTTGCTGCTGTCCAAAAATCATGAGTGGCTAATCTTCTTAGTTCTACCTAGGTTAGATGATTATTGTTAGGTTTTTATGAGTAATATGGATTGTTGTTATCATGACTTGAATTGTTAATGAAAACTTTGGTTTAACATTGAATTAGGTTGTGTTTAGTGGCTGTGTTTTGATATATAATACTCAATTACCTCTTGCTTTGATTAATTGAATCGGTTTTGGTTAATTTAGCTTGTTTACACTCTTTACTTTGTGTTTAGGGTTTGTTTGCAGGGTGATCAACCGTAGGGTTTAAGTGAGTGAATTAATTGAATATTATAAGCGGGTGAACACCTTCTTAGAGACCGAGAGGTGATAGAAAGTAAGGTCGTCTCGTAGCTTTTACTTGCTAAAACTAGGACCGCGCGAGAGCGGGTTCGTTCTTGTCGGGTTTGGGTTTTTGAGCGATTAGTTGACCTAGTTTAAGTTAAACTAAATTTTTCCTCAATCCTTGGTTGCTTAGTATTCGTCTCCATTAGGGTAGTGTGTGGTGAGACCGAGAGAGAGTCGACATTAGAGCACTTTAACAATTCGTTTCCGGTTTGTTCTTAAAATCAACTAAGTGTAAGTTAGAGTTTGTTAGTGAGACTGAGAGGTGATCTAGCTTTCTTGAGTGACCTTAGTTGTGTCATCCTTAGGAACGGTGTCGTGAGATTCTCAATCATTAGCTCATTATACCTTCAATATGATTCTTACCTAGGTAGACATTTTCTCCTATTGCAGCCAAGTTTTCAAGTTTGTTAAGAGTTTAGTTAAGTTAAGTTAAGTTAAGTCTAGTTAATTAATTTAGTTAAAGTAAGTTAGGTTAAGTAGTTGATTATATTAAAAATCATTTAAATATTCTTAGGTGAGTCTTAGTTAGGGTTAAGTATTAAAAACGTTTTCACGTGTCCTTGTGTTCGATACTCGGACTTCCTTAGTGCTATACTATTAGTAACCGGTACACTTGCCGGTTTTGTGTGGTTTCTTTAGGATTTTCGTTAATAAATTTAAAGCTTAGTTGTGAGAGCATCATTATCACACATCACTCCTTAACTTGTTCCTCAGCAGCATTCTCGTCTTCAGCAATTTCAACATAAGCAAAATTTGCAGTCTGATTATCTATGTTGAGGGCTACAATCTGATCATTCCGGAAAACTGTTGAGCTACCATACCTCTCTCACCTTCAACGTACCGGCCCCATTTTCTCCTCTAGAATTTCCCACTGGAACCAACGCCTTTTCTGTGTTCCCTTCCTTTGTTGGGTTAGTGCATTCGCGAGCAAAGTGACCCGGCTCGTGACAATTGTAACACCTTATAGTGTCCTTGTTAAATCCCACCTTCTGACACGTTCGGTTGTTTCTGCTCGTTCTTTTAGTAAACTTCTTTGCACAGATCACTGCCATGTCGAATTGCCAAGAGATATCCATTTCTTCTACATCATTAGGATGAATATGATCTAGCTCAGCAGCTACTACTGGTTGAACCAGATCTCCAACAAGAAAGGCGTTGTAACATTCATGAACCCCTCCATCAAAGAAATGTTTTCCTGAGTTCCCTTTGAAATGGAGGGAATCTGACTGGACCCTGACTGGAAGAAGCAACATATGTCTGAGGTTTAACAGTAGCAACAGATGGTTGAGCAGGCTTAGGAAAGAACACTGGAGCTGGTTGCGGTGGAGTTTGAGAGAATTGACCCTAAGCTAATTTAAACATGGAGAAGTTGTTTTGAGGTTGATATTGCAGATTATGTTGCCCTTGTAGCCTTAAACATTGAGAAGCTATCTTGTGAAATGAGTGCATGTTGGAAGCCAGCATTGTAGCCAGATGCATTATAAGAGTTTGCACGGTTTATGGCACGCTGCTTGTCATCCATGCACAAGCCTTGATGATTGCCATAACTTTGACAGAGTTAGCCTGTTTAGATCTTTCGTCTTCTTAATCACCGCAACATTCATATCCCAACTTTGAGGCTGGGAATTTACCAGCTTATTGTTTGTTTCAGTGGCTGTTTGATTGATATTGGCATATCTCATCTCAGTCACAAGGTTTATGAACCTATGCAGCTGAGTTTCCAACGACTCTCCCTGAACGTGATTGAACATATTGAATTTCTGTCGCAAGAGATCTTGATGACTTCTCCTCTGTCCTCATTACCATCATACACTTCAATCAGGGCTTCCCATAGTGCCTTAGCTTACTGTAATTCCTTAAATCCCTAGGCAATCTCAGGTGAGAGTGCCATGGTTAAAGTAGAAAGCGCCTTGTCATCCTCTTCAACCTTTTCAAAATTAGCATCATCATATAGTTCAACAGGTTTTACAGCAACTTCCTCAGAGTTTTCACATTGGTACGTGATAACTTGAGGACCTCAAACAATACTTCTCAGACCTTAGCATCTTTCATTTTAAAGTATTTTTGAAACCTAAACTTCCACTCGCTGAGCCCCTCATGAGACAACTGACGAGGTATACGAGTAGTAGTTCCCATTATAGAGTCCAATTCTTGGTGTAGTGTAGCATTAGTTGACCCATCAGTTATTTGGTCCATTTTAAATAAAGTTGAAGACTGGTCCAGTAACAAAGTCCAAATGTTTTCTTGATTATCCTAAGGCTAAAAACTGATCAGGCCCAATATATAATTAAGGCCGAGAACAAAGATAGGCCGAGAACCAGTAGGATCAGCAGAGAACAGCAGAAAACAATGTTTGACTGAGAACAACGTTGACCGAAAACAAGTGTTGACCGAAAACATCCAAAGTCAACAGAGAATCCTGAGATTTGATCGATAACCCTAAAAACAACCGAGAACGAACAAATTGCACCGAGAACTCTTGAATGTAACCAAAAACACACCAAAATAAGCCAAAAACGATGATAATTTCCTAGGAACCCAGAGAATGAGGCCGAAATCTCTTAAATGACCCTGAAACAATCAAAAATTCCCGAGAATGTCGTTGATCCAGTTAAATCTGGCAACCAACTAAATTCCTTAATCAGTGGGATTTGAATATTTACCAAATATATCTCATCTTTTACCCTAAACAAACTATTTCCTTCTCCGACGTACGGTTCACCGGAAAAACAAACACCAAAATTACCAAGAAGATCAACACACCAAACCTTGAATCTATTATATCGCAACCGAGCCTAGAATAGGTCAATAGGCTCTGATACCAATTGTAAGTCCTTATGATGTGCTTGAAGAGTCAAATAATTATTAACTAAAAATAAACTAATCTAGACACTAAGTAATACTCAAGTCCCTCTTAACTTAAACTACTAACCGGCAAGTGAAGCCGGTCGACTCTAGTACAGCTAAGTATGTCCGGATATCGAACCCACGAGACTCTTTAAATTACGAAACTAGCAAATTAGACTCAACTACAAGACACGACTATTTATTAATAATATTTGAGGGGGATTTTAAAACTAATTAATTAAAACTCTAATAATAATTAACTAATGATTACTTTAATTAAACTATTAATAAACTAATTAATATAATAATAAAACAAACCCTAATTATTATAATAATAATAATAATAAAACATAATCATTACCTTAAAACTTAATTAATTAATTAATTAAACTTAAAACTTAACCCTGATTACTTTAAACTAATAAACAATTTAGAAAACTTTGATTAATTCAGATGATGAAGATAACTACCTAGGCTAGAATTCCAAAGTTACGGTTATTAATTAAATGGAAAACTCACGTTATGGAACTGGAATCATAAATAGACCCTTGACAGAAAACCCGAACAGGACCCTTGAACTTCAAGAAGACGCTTATGGATTTCTAACAAGTTTTAAGACTCACCAGTTATTAATTAAACTTCCTTACGGTTATTTAATAACTTATGTCTAAGTATCTTTATGATGAAAACCTACCTTACAGGGTGGATTCAAAGATAGCAAAACAGACTCATTAACTTAATAGACTAAGCTGACAATCAAACCTAGACGGACTCCTTACGAAGAACTAAATCTAGAAATCCCGACAATCAAAGATCTATTAATAGCCAATCACCTTACAGCTTTTAGACTAGCAGCTAACTTTTATCTATTTAATTGATTTTATTGTTTCTATGATTTTAATCGATATAATCACAAACTAGTCAAGAACACACATTAAATGACCTAACAAAACCCCTATCCTATGAAACAATCACCGAGGCAATGTGAAACAATAAATTCAAGTAAACAAAACCAAGCAATCATACGCATTAATTAAATCAAACTCACAGTTTACTTAGAACATAAAACCCATAACGAACGAAAATCCAAATAAAATCAAACCGAAATAAGGTTCATCACGACCTAGGCAGTCTTTGGAATTTAGCCTAGAATATTAAAATCTAAATCAAACAAAACAAATATAACGAAAACATGGTGAAAGTATAGAAACGAGGAATCGAAGATGATAAAACCCGTAAACTCGAACGTGAACGTGTAGCTCTTCACCGGATGTTCTCTTGCCTTCAAAATCACCAACAAACGCATAAAATGGCTCCAAGAACTCTCCAAAATCGGCCAAGGTTTCAGGTTATGTCAGGTTTAGTTAAAGGTGTTTAAATAGCGAAAACAAGGCCCGACAATAAGCAAAAACGAATTAAAAACCCATTAGCAGCCCCTAGGCGCCGCGCTAAGGGCTTTTAGCCTTCCCCCTTCGCGCGGGCGCGGCGTGCTTTTTCATGGGGGCCAGTCAGACCGGTCCAGTCTGACCGGTTCTCTGTTCTGACCCTTCCTGACGCGTTCCGGATCTCCGTTTCGGATCGTTTTAGCTTGTTTTCGCCCTTTTAATCACAGATCAAATCCCGGAACCTACGACACACAAAAACGTTAGTGGTATACAAATATTGATTAAAAACGAACAAAAACAATTAAAATATTAAATAAAATAAACAAGGGAAACATATATATTTAGCATTATATCACCTTAGAACGGATCTTTCAATGTGATATCAACGATCTCGTGTTAAGCGGAAATTAACACGAAGCAATAAAACAAGTAAAGACATGGGCACAATGCTTCAGAACACACATATTATAACCGTCTAGTGCTTAAGCACAAACTTACACAATCACTCGTTGAATACACTCTATGAACGTCCAACCTTAACCCTAGATACATTGCATGTATATATAGGGACTACAACCTAGCCCAACACAAGCCCAAAGCCCAACGAGGTCACAGGAATCTCGGTTTACATACAAGCCCAAAACTAACAAAACCAAAACTAAAGTACAAACCAAACTATTATAGGCCCAACAAGCAAAAAGAACGTAATACGAGGCAAATATGATGATTAAGGCTGATAAAGGCTTATGATTGTCAAATCAAGTATTATCCTGGTAAGGCTACGAGGTACTGATGCACTAAGTCATAATGGTGGGGGAAGTTATCACGATGATTAAGTTGTATAAATTAGTTAGCACTTCGGATTTCATGAGCGAGATCTGCGAGACGGAATTGAAGTTATAAAGGAAGAGAGCAAGATGAAAAAGAAGTAAACTTTTCTGGTACACCGAGATTTGAAATATAATACTTATGATGTGAAAATCAGATTTTGTCACCTGAGGATTCCATGTCATGGAGATCTTCGAGGACAAATCCTAGATAAAGCTCATAAGTCTAGATACTCAGTTTACGTCGAGGCTTCGAAAGGAAAGATGTCGGTTACAATGAAGGCGAATACCAATGAAAGTGAAACCCTGAAGTAGAAGACAAGTGAAGATGAGTTCATGGTATGTGATAGTTGTGGAAGGACATAATACTTTTCCTACACAGACAAGAACCACTACAAGTGTACGAAGGTGAAACCGAGAGTAACGCAGCAAGAGGATGCAAGAAACCGAGGACAAAAGCTAGAAAGACATGCAAGGAAGGCGTGGAGATGGCTTAGACTTATGTTATTGGAATTTAGTCTTAACACGAATGATTAGTCTGTAACTGATAATCATGTGATCATGGACGGGAAGTCCTCTCGAACGATAAAGATAAGATGGTATTATAAATGTCCATATGAAGGTCAAGACATGCCTGGAAAGGAAGTCAGTTAAGATAAATAGTTATGATATACCAGGCACCGTGATATGCAGCAGCAGACAACAAGGGATTAATAGGACAAGGTGAGACTTTATTAGTCAAGAAAAGAAGATGTATCCTCATGGACTTCATGATCAAGCTACCTTAGACAACTATAACTCATGAACCCTACGTGTTAATGCAGAGTTGATAATGAAAGAAGGTTTAAATAGTGACTTAAGGAGTTCTCCGACAAGTTATACAATGGATGTGCTCTCAATAATTGCAAGAAGTGTTCCATCTTAAGGAATAGACAAATATATTTCAAGAAGTAATACTTAAGGAGAAACTGGAAATGTTTCCTTTTTAGAATTAATATGTTTTAAACATATTGCAAATTGGCATATTTGCTAAAGGTTATAATTGGACGTAAGGGTCATTCAGTGCTAAGTGTTATGATAGTAAGTGCAATGTTTTTAGTTGAAGAACAAGAAAGAAGATGAGGACTTGCAAATTCTAGATAAGGAAGCGTACCGAGGACTACATGGACAAGCTACCATGGACAGCTTAAACTAATGAACATCACTCGATGACGGTGTAACAAGGATAAGCATGTAAGTTATGAATCTAAGACGATTCCATTAAGGATGTGAATACATGAAGTATTCTTTTTTATAAGAATTAAGCAGGTTTCGAGGACGAAACCTCTTATAAGGTGGGTAGACTTGTAACATCCCAAGTTTTATTGGCATTTATATAAATCGGGGTTTAATTTAATTATAAAAGATAAATGTAATATCCAAAGAATGAGAGGTTAAGTGTCATTAGATGAAAAGTTTAGCATGAAACCATAGCCTCTTCCTATAAATGTAGCCATCATCTTATTCATACCCATCCTAGCCTACAAACTCATTCTCTACCAAATTCCCGTTTTTGAGAAAATAACCCACAAAGACATAACGATTCCCGGAGATCTAACCTTCGGATTGGTCTCAAAATTTAACTGAGTGTTTATGACATATAAATAAAGATTTCCACCAATCAGAACTTCTATCATAAGCCAGGAAGTATGGTTTTTATTAGGAAAACCGTAACAGCAAATAATGGAGTTTTCTGGCAACTATTTCAGTTTCCCGGCTACTATAGCGGTATATTCCGGCTGCAGAAATGGACGGTGCTGGTAGAGCTCGGCGACCCAGTCGCGTGGCCGCTTGAATCACTCAAATCGATGTTCGTTTGATATGGTTTTGGGCTTCTCGAGTGATTTCAGACATAAACCTCAAATGTACGTTTTTGTTAAAAAAAACATACTTTTCGTGCATAGATTCGCATGTAACTTGGTAGGATAATAGATCGGGTCATGATTATTGATAAAGTAATGAACTTGATAGTAAACGGATTAGTTGGTTTCTTTCGGGTAGAACAAGTAGTGTTCGGTTCGTGAAAAGGACGGGTAAAAGAAGTCGGTTTTGCATCAAAATTGGTAGAAATCATTTATCTCAGCTGACCCAACATTTTAGAACCCGACACCGCAGCCCCAAGATGCCGAATGAGTCGTTTGAATCTAGACTATCTTTAATCGGGTGTTTAATCAACCAAAAACGAGCTTAAGGGCAACCTTAGCTCGGATCTGGACACCCCGAAGCTACCTAGGTCATAACGATCAAACCCCGATCAACCATGGTGGTTAATGGTGGCTGACGATGTCAGAATTGAAGAAAAACCTTGAAAACGCGAAACGGAAAGCTGAACAGAACGTTACGGCGTATAAGTATATACGCCATATAAGTTCAAGCCGCGCATAAGTATAATGGGCCATATAAGTATGGGTAGCGTATAAGAAGATAGGTTGTATAAGTATATGTATGGGCGTATATGTATATGTGCATGTATTCCCGTATATGTATGTAGCGTGTATGTATGTGTGCCGGTATATGTCTGTAGCGCATATGTATGTGTACACCGTATATGTATGTGTATACCACGTATATGTATATAGCGTGTATGTATGCATGTGTGCTGTATATGTATAGGAATTACATATATGCATGGACGCATATGTATGACTTATACGTTGGGGACGACTTATACGTTGGAGAGACTTACACGCCCATAAGGACTTATACACTTAAAGTGATTTCCAAAATAAACGAAAGATAAACAGCGTATATGTACATAAACGATAAAAATGATATACGAACTAAAGATAAGGAATTAATAAGGAAAGGTAACGTTTAAAATGGGAAATGACTTAGAAATATGATATAATTAGGAGTAGTAGAGTGATGCTTGTTAATTGATACACAGTTAGGCGTGCACAACTCAAGAAGGGCATAACCGTAAATTCAGAAAGGAATCGCTTACAGGTGAGTTTCTAGCCCCATTTTCTTGTTATGTTTTCGGGGTTGTGTGCATACTCGATGTGATTAGTTAATACACTTACCTTGAGTGGTAAGTGTATGATATGTGAATGCTTTATGAATGACATACGAATTATATATGAATGATATAGAAAATGTTATGAGTATGTATGAAAGTATATATAAATGTATATCTAAAAAGAAATGTATGTATGGTTGTAAGATTGTATGGTTAAGAAGGGAACAGACTCTAATAATATATGCGAATGTAGGGAACATACCCTAATAATATCTGCGAATGTAGGGAACATACCCTAATAATATATGCGAATGTAGGGGACATACCCTAACAATATCTGCGAATGTAGGGAACAGACCCTAATAATATCTCTGAATGTAGGGAACAAACCCTAATACTATAGGTGAAGGTTATTTGGGCGAAATGTTCTTTAAAACATATAGATGGCTATGTATGAATGAAAGTATGAAAGAAAGAACGTATAAATGTAAGAAAGAATGCAAGTATGAAAATATAGAAGTATGAATATATGTATGAGTGTTTGTATGAATGAAAGAAGCAATCTAAGTATGTGATATGTATCTACGGATGTGTGTGTGTGTGTGTGTGTGTGTGTGTGTGTGTGTATGAATGTAATGTATGTCGCATGATTAACTAGAACTCACTCAGTGTAGCTGACTTTTAGTATGCACGTAGACCAATATGATAAAGGATCTAGCTTGAGGGGAACACACGGCATGGACTGAACTAACTAGCATCTAGTGAGAAAACCTATACTGAACCAAAACTAACCCGAACCTGAAAAAAGACTAACCCGAACCCGAACCAAAGTACTTCAGATTGGTTCTTGGGTTCGAATCTCGGTTTCGGGTCAACCCGAATAAACTATTAATTTTAAACCAATATATATTTAGTTATAATAAGCAAAGCCTTAGCCGCTAAAGTTATCAAAAGTTTTCCCAAATTGGGTATTCCCACTCCACCTATTATGGATCAGCTGTTTATTCTTTAATAATGTTTCCAGTCTATGATTAAAAGAAACCATAATCGGACACTCTAACCACGGTAGATTGAAAAAGACATGTTGGGTTTTTTTTATTAAGGTTGGACTTGTTAAATTTTATTCCTTTTTTGGTTTGTTTATCAAGTTACGTTGGTTTATTATTTATTTATCAACGCAACAAGTGAAGAAGAATATTTAACTTTAATTTAGCATTGGAGGTTCTGATTATTTTTTAATTTCCAGGATAGTCAAAACCCTATTGGCCCAACCCGAATTACTTGAACCCTGAAAAACCATTAGAGATTTGGTTGAGTTTTGGGTATAGATTTAAAACTTTGAAACTCGAAGAACTCAACCCGAAAAACCCGAATAACACTCCTACCACTGCTTAAAACATGTTTGGGATCAGATTTGAACTTAAGACCTTACGGTTTCTAGCATCCAAATCTTCAATTCACCTCCAATGTCAGTTAAGTTAAAGCTCATTAATAGTTATAAATATCAATATTCTTTTCAAAGAAAAAAGAATTAGTTAATAGTTAATCATCAACCATCCCTCACTTGCGGCCTAGTGGTAGGAGGCTTGAGTTCTCCAATGGAGACTTAAGTTCGAATCTCATTTTTGTCACTTTGGGTGAATATTAGCAATGAAGGATTTGAGCTAGGCCTTGTGCAAAGGTTGTCAGTTCGAACCCCGAGTCCACTCGGGTTTTCTTCCCACTGTGTGTTACGCTAGAGAGTTCTGCTCTTATGGTGACACAACGGCTATCAAGTGGCAGTCGGCAATATGATTTCTCGAGGAACACCAAAGCCAAACTCTAACAGCCGACCTGGGACCGGTCAAGACAACATTGTCTGACCAGAGTAAGACAATGTGACTCTCTAAATTTAAAAAGTATAATAACCTAAATACAAAAAAATCTCAATTCTAAAAAAAATAAAATTACCAACCACTAATTTACCCCTTTTTGATAACCGTATCTCTCCATGAAAAGAAGAAATCCCATTTTCAATAAAACAGTTTTGACCCGTTGTTTCAGGTCAAACTTCAATAATATAATATGTTTTCTAGGTAGCAGCATTCACGTCACCACTTTTAATCCAAAAGCTAAGGAATTCATTCTTTTGAAATGTCAATTCGAATTACTAAGGATCGACTTATTGATTCATCCGATCATCTTTATTTTCAGTATTCCATCATTAAAAGGAAACCTGTTTATAGATGAGAAAATTCACGGTCCCAACTTAACCACCCCCCCCCCCCCTCTTTTAAATTATATTATTAGGGTGCCTCACTCTAGTAAGGATGAGCTTGGGACACTACCTGTATCAGTACCTAATTGTACATGTACCAAAAAATCAGTAAAAACATGTACCAATACTCGTACCAAATTTTTCGGTATGGTACGGGTATTGGTATTTCGGTACAGTACCCGTTTTTTGTACAACTTTGCTTTTTTATTTCCAAATCTTCAACGATCTTGAAGCTGGTAGCAGTATGAGTAACAAAACAACCTGAATTAGTCTGGGTAACGGTACTTGCACAGGTACATGACAGGTACAAAATTAGTACAAGTACCAAATTGGTCGCCGATTTAAAGATAAGATAGTATTGAAGAACATTAATTCGGTCACCGACTTTAAGTTATTTGTTTGTTGGTTCGAGTCTTGAATGTTATATTATATAATAGTTAATACTGAAAAAACGTTTGGTACTTGTTCAATAATAACATGGGTGGAGACTTTATTTTTTATATTAAATATAAAGAATCCCAATTTAACACCTATATATTTCAAGCAAGTACAAAATACCAAACATACTTGTACCTGTGCTCGATTGTACCTGTACCGAAATTCAACATAAATGAATACCAATATCCGTACCGAATAGACTAAATCGGTATGGGTACATATACATGTACGGATACAAATACGGGTATTTGGGACAAAATGCTCATCCTTAAGTAAGACTAGAAATGGTTGTTATAAAACAAGTTGACTACATTTATTTATTTATATATAAAGAAAAAAAATAAAAATGCCGTTTTTAAAAGGTTAATTTATACGATAGCTATAATATAAAAGTTCAAGTAACAATCTGAATGATCTTATCCTCACAGATACATACCTTAAGAAAGATAAGATACAAGAGGACATGTATTTGTGAAACTTGGTGTACAATCTGCCTGCCTGTAATTATTAGTGAGACGTTGAAATGATGATCACTAACTTCATGAGATATGAAGAGGTGATATTTCACTAGTGAGAAGAGACTAAAGATGATCACTGCCTTGACTTGAGTAGTGAGAAATTATTGATTGAAGATAAGCGTTTGTGAATGCCAGTAAGTGTATGCAATTTAATTAAGTTAATTAATAATTAACAACCACTCGAATTACAATAGATCTTGTATTTTGAGTTGATGGATGTTGAGGGTACTTTAGGTACGTAGCACCCCTCTCTCCCTAATATAATTGGACGTGTAGAAATTAAAGGATAATAGAATATATTGCCACAAATATGTTCAAACCTTTAATTTGAATGATTAAGGAGATTTTGTTTAAAGTTTGTATGACCATTATTGATTCATACGGTAGATAAGTTTTATATGTATATATAGTTAACGTTTGGTCGATATCAATTAAATTTGTTATGGTTTCAAAACTAAACCTAATAAATAATTTGGTAAAATAATATATTTAAAACAAATAAACCCAAAAACACATGTTTAAAACATAAACAAAGGCGAGTTAATACAAATTCAATAGACATCGTTTTAGTTTTAAAACTAAACCCAAAAAAATAAATTCGTCACCGAAATTATTGCATTTGAGTGTGATAATACGTTGTCTATTAATTTCATTTCACACGTATTACGTTGTCTATTAATTTAAAATATTTATACATAATATCAGTCACAAAAAAAACAAAGAAAATGACACTTTGTCCTTTTCCCCATCCTCTTAAGTCTTACCTATTCCATAAATAATAAAAAGGTGACATCTCTATCACCCTTTTAAATTTATTATTAATTAATAATTAATTCATTAAAATCCACCCCCACCCTATGAAATTAAAGACGCCATCACGAAATCTGCATGTATGCGTCCAATTTGATTAAATCCACACGCGTCCCTACCCCCTTAAGAAAGAAACAAATACACTCTCAGAAAAAAAAAATATTGAAAAACAAATACTTTTAAGAACAATTAAAACAGGGCCGTAGTCACCCCGGCCCACCATTATCCTTTGCCACTGGATTTAAGGTTATGATATTCGTGTTAGTTTAGGAATATATTTTTTACAGAAATATACATCTATGTATATATATCATCTAACTTATATACTTAATAGACACTTTTGATCTAGTTGTATTAGTGTGTATAAAATGATGTCCCCTTTTAAGGTTGAGGTTTGAGTTTTGTAGTGGACTAGAATTTAGACTTGGAAATAGGGTGTGTTAGCCATTAACATAATGTAATTGATAGGTATCATTGTATTGTAATTAGAAAAGATATTTATGTAATTAATTAAAAGTTTAAAACTCATTACAACAATGAATCAAAAACTTTAAAGTTCAGTGTACCATTGTAATGCATTACATATATACTTGTAATGGGATACACGCTTTTATTGTAATCAATAATATAACACACCATTAAAGGTTGTTATTTTAAAATCTGTATTTAATAAAATAAGTAATTGTCTACCGTCAAGTGTTATATTTATTTCTTTTTATTAACAGCAACAAAATATTCTAACTGCAATCGAGAGACGAATAACAAGTTGCGTCGAAACCCCCTTTTAAATGGCAACTCCGATAATACTGAAAACAAAATTACCGTCCTTTGGCATCGAAGAGTTACTTTGCACGACCCATTGAACTCTTTGAGTTGAATCAACATTACTAGCTATTTAAAATTATCTTTCATCTGCTCGTTTAATAATTTTTAAATCTTTCATAATAATAAAAATATTGTTTTTATTTCATTCGTGTTAAGGTAGGGAGGTTCAAGTATCACTTGTGATAACATATAGGGGTTCCAGGTTGAGCTAAAATTTTCTAGCTTATTTTGGGATTTCTTATGGTATAATAAAGATGTTTGGTTGAGTTAGCAACATGTCAATGATTTAAATGATGTTAAGAAAAATAGACAACTTTTTAACTTAATATTAGAAAACAATTATTTTCTAGATTTAATGATATAATTTCAAAAATAAAGTATATTAAAGATTAAAAAGTTAACAAAACTATTTTTGGTTTAAGTTTAAATAAATAGTCAAGCATACAACGACATTTCCTTATTTAACTCTTTTGATATATTTAACCTCTCATTACTACAATCAATTCACCTCATCAATTTTAATTCATTCATTATATATATATATATATATATATATATATATATATATATAGATATAGATAGATAAACACAAACATATATACACCACCCCTACCTCCCTTTGTTTTTTGTTGATAACTAGAGGCCACCCTACAACAAACCAAAAACACCATCACACATTACAAAAGAAAAAGAATCTCTCTTTCTCTATATACAAACACATCAAGTTCTTATTTTACAAGTAACGGTGGTTTCCGAATGGCGATTCAAGCCAGGCTGTATTCGGAGAATCTCGCCTTCCCGTTCATCAACGTCGACGACGGTAGCGGCGATGCACAAATATTGATCGAAAGCGCCTGTGGTCTCAATGATCTCTATCTTTTTAACCTTCACCACCAACAACAACAATGTCAACAATCACAACCACCTCCTGGAATTCAAACTTCATCCTTTGACAACGCTTTTAATAACCCGATATCGCTACAATATTCTTCGGCGAATATTATTCAAAAACATAATCAAGAAATCCAAGGTCTCATTAGCTTACATGTAAGCAATTTCAATTCTTTCACATAGCCACAACAACATTCTTTCAAGATTTATACTTTTATTTTACTTTAGGGTTTGCATGCACATACTTAGAAAAATTATTTTTTAAAAAAAATCAAATATTTAGTGTAATAAATTTCTGAAAAATGATTTTGTTATGGCTATTTATATATGTTATGTAAATAAATAAAGTCATAAATAGTTGAATTTTCGAAAATCATGTATTTATTTGCAAACAATTAATTTTGTTGTGTTTTTACAGAATGCAAGATTGAAATCAGCTTTACAAACTCACAGGAAGCAACAATTACTAACAATATTGACAAACTATGAATCAAAATCCAAACTATTACTTGGCCAAAAAGACGAAGAGATTAACCGGGCAACAAACCGAAGAATCGAGCTAGAAGAGTTCTTGAAACGAACAGAAAGCGAGCGACAAAAATGGCAGACAACGACCAATGAAACCAAAGCAGTTGTGATACAATTAAACAACACAATTGAGGCACTCATTGGTGATCAGAATATGAAGAAAGATGCTGAGGATGAAGGCTCTTGCTGTTATGAAAACATGAAGAAGTCAAAGAAGATGACTTGCAAAAGCTGTTTTAATGAAGATTCATGTGTAGTGATGCTTCCTTGTAGACATTTATGTTCGTGTGAATCATGCGATGTTTTTCTACAATCATGTCCGGTCTGCAAAATGGTGAAGAAAGCTAGCTTACAAGTTTCTCTTTTTGATTCTGCTTTGTAAATTTATTTTTTTTAAAAATATTTGATTTTTTTATTTTATTTTGGGAAATTATATACAGATTTGGTTTAAATTTATATTGTTATAGTTATTTCGTAGTATTTAAGGAAAAAGAAGAAATTTAAATTACTTAATTTATTTATATATTTATTATTTCCTGATTATTTTAATGTGTTTATGAGAGTTCACATGTGTGATGCTCTGATGGTATCTTTTGCTTTTATGGCTGCTTTGGTCTCATATTGACGTGGAATTTAATGTTGAGTAATTTGCGGGGCAGAATTTATGGCTCTGATTTCAAAATGTTCGTCGCTCTTTCGTCGTTCGCTCGAAAATTGTTTGAAAAATGATCGTTCGATTTCGACTCGGTTTGGAAGTGAGCCGTTCGGATCAATTCGGTTTAAAAACAATCCAAGCACGAGCAAAGCCTCGCTTGGTTTGGTTCGGTTCGTTTTGCTCGATTTATTTTTTATTTATTAGTTTTATATATAAACTTTATGAATATATATAAAAGTATACTATTTTTTTTAAGTTTTTAAAATTTCAATCTTTTGTGTTGAATTCAAAGTTCAAATTTAAACCATAGCCGCTCGTTTTATATATGTTTTGTTGTTAACTTTGAGTTTTATACATTTTAAAGGTGGAACTTTAGGCAATTTAGAGTTAAAGTCTTGAATTAATGATATTTTGAAGTTTTAGAAATTTAAAATTGAAAACTTTGTACGAAACCAAGCAAAACCAAGCCAAACCAAGCTGCTTGGTTTCAAACCGAACCAAGTTCAAGCATTAAAATATCGCTCGTTTCTTTAAATTCAATCCGCTCGGTTCGGCTCACTTTCAAACCAAACCAAGTATGAGCATGTCCGCGTTCGGTTCGGTTCGTGAACAACCCTATTGCGTAGTATATTTTGTTGGGATTTTCTATTTTGTTTGGTAAAAATTGACTTTCAGGGGTGTTTGAGATTGCTTATTTTACTTCCTTATGACTTATAACTTTCATAAAAAAGTCATAAAGTGTTTGACAAAATTGAAAATTGTGAAGGAAATAGGTTATAAGTTATACTTTTGTAACTTATAACTTATGAGAATAAGTTATAAGGAGGTGGAAATAAGGAATCCCAAACACCCCTAAATAAGGTTTTAACTTCAAATTTGATTCCAACAAGATTTTAACTTCGAATTTAATGTTGTTTTTATGAAAATCACAGTAAACAGTTAATATGATATTTCTTTTAATTTTATTATATTATTTTTAACAGCGGATTTTACTAAAACTGGCCAAAAACTTCCAGCTAGAATCCAGATGCTATATTTTACAAATAATAAATACGTTTAAACAATAAATATGTGAAGTGTTACATTATTTAAAATAATTGAAGAGTTACGAAAATGAGAGTAAGATTTATGGTTTTGGGTTTCGTATTTTAAAGCTCTAAACGTTTTTCTATTCATCGGGAGAAGTTACTATAAAGAATGAGAAGTGTAATATAGTAATAGAAAATTAAAAATTGCCCACTCAATTGGTATCAATGTGTTTGGAAAACGTTTTTCTTCTTAAATAAGTACTTTCGTGGTGGGCGACAAATGCAGGGTGATTTTGGCATCCCATTACACCTAGCTTAACGAGGATTCAATTTTTGTGATGGAATAAAAAGGCTTTTGACTTTTGTATTATAAAGTTTAGACGATTTTGGTTCATTGGGAGAAGTTGTAGATGTTAGAATAAATATATTTTATATATATTTATATATGGCCCTTATAATTATTTATCTTATTATTGATCATTGACCTAAATAACCTTATGTTTATAACTGGTAAATCCTTGATGGACGGAATTACCCTTACTAACATTAATAGGGTTTCCCCTTGGGTGTATATATAGAGAGCTTATTAGAGAGGTTAATAACTAATGATGAATAATAACACCATAAGAATCATCCCCTACCTCTCTCTCTCAAATCGTGTTCATCAAGAACACCTAATCTCCATCCTAACCATACACCCTAAAGGGGAACTCGATCAGATTAAGAAGATGTCAATCTCAAACATCACTGGATTATCAGGTATTACATATTTCCTTGTTTCCATTATATCATCGATTATAGAAACTGATCAACATGTGGTATCAGAGCATGATGTTGATTAATCAGTTTCTTCGATGTCCATAAAAACTGAAATTAAAATAGGAAATGAGTTTTTGATTAAAACCCTTATGTTTACGGTTTTGATCATCATCATAAAACTGATTGGATCTGATGTTCGTATTACTTCTAACGAATTGTTAGGTCTGATTAAAACCTGTTCATTATAAAAACCTGATTATTTTCGAAATCTGTTTTACAAAACTTTCAGATTTCGATTCCAGTATTAAATCTGATAATATAATCGAAAACAGTTTCGTAAAATTCTTGAAACTGTTCTTGTTTTTTTCGAAGATGTTCTTGAAGAACATCATAATTTTCGAAAACTAACCTTAATTAGGATTAACTTGGGAAAATGAAATCTGTTAAAGAGATAATATTATCTCTAAGTTTAATTTCAAAATCTTTTAAATAAAATAAAAGATATAATTTTGAAATCTTATTAGAATTAGAGATAATCTAAAACTTTAAAGAAATAATATTATCTCTAAGTTTAATTTCAAAATCTTTTAAATAAAATAAAAGATATAATTTTGAAATCTTATTAAAATTAGAGATAATCTAAAACTTTAAAGAAATAATATTATCTCTAAGTTTAATTTCAAAATCTTTAATATAAAATAAAAGATATAATTTTGAAATCTAATTAAAATTAGAGATAATCTAAAACTTTAAAGAGATAATATTATCTCTAAGTTTAATTTCAAAATCTTTTAAATAAGATAAAAGATATAATTTTGAAATCTTATTAAATTTTGAGATAATCTAAAACTTTATAACAGAATCTCCCAAATCCCTTAAAATTAGGAAAAGGTTATCAGGTTGATTATTCTTTTCGAATTCTGCTAATGTTGCGAATCAAGGCATCTATTCACAACAACTGGACTCTAATCGCAACAAATGAAATGTTGCGAAATCGCATGATGTTGCGAGAATTACATATTATCTTGCGAGTAACATGTTGCGAATGTCCACTAATTATGTTGCGATCAGAACCTAGCATCACAGAATGTTGCGAAGGGACATATGTTGCGAAAAGTCACTAATGTTACGAACCTTAAGATGTTGCGAGTATTACTTAAGATGTTGCGACGAGCTAATTTTGCAAGATGTTGCGAGTATTACCTATTGATGTTGCGATCAGCCCATAAAATCACAGGATGTTGCGAGTACTCTTAATCACAACAATTATGTTGCGAGTGCTTTAAATCGCAACAATGCTGATTACATCACAACAACTCCATTCGCAACATCTCTCATAACAACATCATTCGCAACATCTCTTATAAAACATCAATCGCAACATTACTTATGACTGCACTGTTCGCAACATCTAAAATCCCCTAACCAATTTCGCAACATCATTTCGAAGAAATCGCAACTTTACTTATATCTTACATGTTGCGAAATGATCAGAAACCCTTATATATAACATAACTGATTAAGGGGCCCTGCTCCGTTAAATTACTTAACTTAAATAACACTTATAGTTCACTTCTGCCCAACGGTGATGTGTAACCTAATATTGTTATTTAAGTCTAATTAAGTATGTCACTTAAAAGTGTATGTCCTAACATTATCAGACATTCGCATGACTTTAGTTTTGCTTAACTTAAACAACACTTCATGAGTTCACTTCTGCCCAATGGTGATGTGGTAGCTTAACAAAGTTGTTTTAGTCTAACTAAGCATAGTCATCTAAAAGATGAGTATCCTAAAATTGCTAGATACTCAAATGACATTAACTTTGCCTTAAATACCTTAAATGTCTCAATTCTGCCCAACGGTGATTTGTTACATTTATGTATTGCAAACTTACCTTGTGCATAACAACTTGATTGTTCCAATTCTGCCCAACGGTGATTTGTTACAATTATTTTCGCACAAGAATTTTATACTTAAATAATACATTTTCTGCCCAACGGTGATCTATTTTATTTAAGTATAATAAAATTAATTTTGGTGTTATACTTAAAATTATCACATCTTCATAATGATCCTTACATTAATGATCCTTCATTAATGATCCTAATTTCAGTCTGCCTTATTAGATTACCCATAACATAAATCACTCTAAAATTCTTCTATAAAGTTTGAATCTCAAACCTAAATCATCCACTCTTATTACAAAACCTAAGAAGAGTTTTGCTTCTAAAAGGGTCTTATAAAATTTGCCCTTTTGAGTCTTGATTATCCTTAAAGACTTGAAATTCTTACTGCTCATTCTGATAAAAGTATTACAGAAAAACACTTGAGCATAATCAGTGGGATAAATAAATATGTCTCTTATGATAATCAAGAACTCCTTACATGATTCCTATCAGGTGAGCAATTACGGATTCTAAAATTCCTAAGACTGACGTTTTTTTTTTTTTTTTTTTTTTTTTCTATGGAAATAATAGAATCAAAACAATTCCTAAGATGCATGCAAAACACTCTAATTCTAAATAAAAAGGTTAATTGGCATTTGTGAATACATCCTAATATTTAATTCCATGACCCATAAACTGAGAGCTTATACATGGAACTTAATGAAGTCTTTTCAGTGTATTACTTTTCCACCAGTACAATTAGATGCCTTAAGAATCAACTATAACACTCAGAAGTACTAAAGGAAACTGAGTGTGTTGCTAGCAATATATGTACAGGAAAAGGAATGCCTAAAATTGAAAATCAAATGTTATTCACCTTATTACCACTAAACCTTAAAAGAGGATAGTTCTAAAGTCTTGAAACAAAATACAAGTACTGCTTCCAGCTCTAAGTTCTCAAAGGGAAAGTCTCACTGCAAAATCATGCCATTAGACTAGGCACGAGCAAAGAGACTATCCATACCTCAAGGGAACAGTTGGCTAAGAAAGGTAGTTACCAATTAATGATATTTAACTCCACTAATTATAATATCCCTATTAACACATGTTAGTTGAGTTTAGTTTTATACGTTTCCTTATCAGAAATCGATAATAATTAAGATGAGAGTCAGTGACTCATTTAATGTTAAGGTTGTAAGAACCATAAAAGCTGTTTTGTATTAAGCTTTATGATACCTTAAACATTCTAGAGTTTACTCAGAATTTAGTATCATTACTAAAACTACATTTTGACAGTTATAAGGTTTTAAATGACCAAAACAAAGTCACTACTAACTAAAACTATCATATTATCGGTCGTTATTATCTGAATAGAAACCTTATAAGATAAAACTAAGCGATGCTACAAATTTCACAACCTTTTGTTATCATAGAAATGAGAATTTAACAAAAGATAAATGAGACTTACGTACTTCATCCATTAAGACCAAAATTTTCATGAGAAATCATGACTCGGTTGACAAAGGATGAATTGCCATTAAATCTCATTCTTAGTGATTTGAAAGCATGTGTTAAATGCCCTAAATATAAACTGGATAAAGGGAGTAAGTGAGGTCCACCATAAGTTAAAATTCACTGCTATTAGTGGAGCTTAGAAGAATATCAACTTGTATCTAATCTGTTTCCTACTGGACAAGTTCTTTAAAGAAATCAATTCATATATACTTATCAGTATTCCTTCTAAATATGTCCTTAAAATTTCTTATGAAATATGGACAATAAGGAAATCAAGTCTAAACTGTATGAAAGTTTCCTATGACATGAATCGCCAAAACTTGTATGGAGTTTTAGAGGCCTAAAAGATCAGTGGGAGCACTGAGTGTCCTTATATGCAAGAGATGGGGGAGAAACAACTTAATCTACCTCATAAAACATCCCTTGTATAAGACACTGCTCCATTATATCTTGTCTCCTTAACATTTAATGCTACTCCTAACAAATTTTGTTGGATACCTAAATATGGGAAAACTTAGATTTCTTACCAAGACTAATTAATATAATGCTCAATTAGAATTTATTGGTCTTCTGATGTTGACCCTAAGCATGCTGAATTCTTACATATTTCTAAGGTCAGTAGGAGCAGTAAAAGTCCTTATCATAACTTGGCTAAGTACAAGACGCGGGGGGAGAGATTGTCGCTTACTTTAACTCCGATTACACCTCTTGTACACCATACTGCACCAACTCTTACATACTTAGAAACTAATATTGCTCCTAATATACCTGAAAATATGAAACTCCTTATAAACCCAATAATCAACTCAGGAGGTCATCTAGGTCTCAAAGGCCTACTAACTTTGATGATTATGTACCCTACCTGACTAAAGATTAAATGGATTTTGGAAGGTTTAATGATCCTACCTCTTCTAATTAAACCATTAGTATCAATCAATCTTCTAAAATAGTATAACGTTTGGGATTTGGTTGAATTACCTAAAAGGTAGTCATTACTAAACTAAATCTGAATGAATAACGTTAATACACTAAAGGTATGATTGATTGATAAAGGTATACTCAAGAGGGAATAAATTATCAAAGAACCTAGTTCCTTGTCTTACAAAAGGTTACTTTGAGGATCATCACTGTTCTAGTAGCTTATAATAATTTAGAGCTACATTACATGAACATTAAAACAACTTTCCCTAACACTGGCCTACATGTTCGTAAAATAACCTGTAAGTTCTAAACTGAAGGTTAAGAACACTTAGTTTGTAAGTCAATAAAATCCATGTATGGGTTGATGCAAGAATCAATAATGAAATCATAATGCAACTCTCTTCATCAAGAACTAAGTGGATTGATTTACCTACCTCAAGATGAGTGGGAGCAACTAATGTAAACTTGTCCTTATATAGATGACATTCTTTTGACAAGTATATGTTACATGAGTCAAAGTATTGTTAACGCATATCTTGACCTAATCAATCTCGGAGATACCTCTTATTTAATAGTTATCAAAATACACCGAAATAGACTCATTAGTTTTATATGTTTTACATGAAACGGGTCATTACACTTGTAACATACAATATTGCTCTCCTTTAGAGGCTAATAGGATAAATGAGATTATTTCCTTATGCATCATTAATTAGATGCCTTAAGAAGGTTCAAATCTATACTCGTTTAGATATTGGTCACATTGCTAAACACTAGACTAATTATTTCTATTGTGAAGCATCTGATAAAATATCACAATATCTCTAAGAAACGAGACACAATAATTTAAAGAAGAAGAAGTGAGAACTAAAAAAAAAACGGTTGACTACTAATATTCTAACTTTGTCAACTTCTGGGTATATCCTTATGTCAGCAGACATTACTATCTCATGAAGGAGTCCTAACTAACTGATAACAACGACCTAAGTTATAATGACATAATATGTTGCTGATCATAACGCAACGTGTCACTAAATGTTGTTGGAAAACTTTATCAGTTGACTCATAATTTATTAACTTCATATAAATCCAATATTGAAGACTTATTGTGATAAAGTCAGCTACCCTTATTTCTTGAACAGTAACAGTTCAAGCGGAGCTGCATTAGAATTCGATACAAGTCTAAATTATTGTTCGCTTATGACTTAAGAACAAATAGAGGAAACTAAACTTTTGTATCGAATGCATTCATGATATGCTTATGGATCCACTAATTAAAGGTCTGTCACCCATAAGTCTTCTAAATGGCCAATAATAGAGACGGGTTTTACCAATGACCAAGCGCAACTGCGTATCGTACTATGAATGATTAATTATTAATTTTTCCTCATACGTTGAAAATTTGTTTTGTCTCTAAATACGTTCATGCATGCCTAAAGACGTATAGACACTAATTATACAAATCAACGGTAAGGGCTTATTTGTCAATTTGATCCTAAAGTTAGGTTTTAAATTTGAGTTGTAGTATGATTAATGGGGGTCCTGAGTCGAATATTGATTCAACGACTGTATTTCTCTGCTGCAATTTGGGTTTAGAACTAAAATGAGTATTAACCTCTGATCAGACTAATCTAATGCTCATAATAAATAATTACTAGGCCAAGTGGGAGAATGTTAGAATAAATATATTTTATATATATTTATATATGGCCCTTATAATTATTTATCTTATTATTGATCATTGACCTAAATAACCTTATGTTTATAACTGGTAAATCCTTGATGGACGGAATTACCCTTACTAACATTAATAGGGTTTCCCCTTGGGTGTATATATAGAGAGCTTATTAGAGAGGTTAATAACTAATGATGAATAATAACACCATAAGAATCATCCCCTACCTCTCTCTCTCAAATCGTGTTCATCAAGAACACCTAATCTCCATCCTAACCATACACCCTAAAGGGGAACTCGATCAGATTAAGAAGATGTCAATCTCAAACATCACTGGATTATCAGGTATTACATATTTCCTTGTTTCCATTATATCATCGATTATAGAAACTGATCAACAGTAGAGACCGAGAAAGGAATAATATCATATTTAAAATTGCATTTACTAAGGTGTTGAGAAAATGTGTTTGAGGATTCAGTTTATATGATGGAATAAAATGTTTAAATTAAGATGTTTAAAAAATGTTAGAGTTTGTTGTTTAGAAAATTTTGAAATTGCATATAATTAGCTGGATATATAAAACTTTTATGTTTTTGAATGAGTGCGTATTTGATATTAAAGTTTTGGGACATAACAAAAAAAAAAACATATCAGCGAATGAAATAACAATATAACCTTGACTTCCTAAAATTTAATTGAACTATAGCTCAACGCATATAATTTTAACGTAACATATTTCTATATAGCGTGTCAGGTCATACACATCACAATAGTTGTCAGTCCGGTATGATAGATTTTAGAATTTGGCACAAGGTATCCATGTGTGACACAACTTAATTAATATATGTCGTGCCATGGGCACATAATAAAAAGAAAAAGAAAAGGTCAATTCTAAAAATTACAATTTATTTACATAAGTACAATAGTTAGTTGCATAATGAGAATACCTGCTTGTAAAATAAAACTAATTGGTAAAAAAATTTATTTAATTTTTTTTTTGTAATGAAATTATACAAGTGATTTAGCATATATACTACCCAAGATTTCTTACCTTACAAACACAAACTGAGCTACATCTGGATAATGGGTAAGCGAGCAAGAAGCTGCGCCGCTATCCCCTTTTGAATCGCAAAGCCTATCTACTAAATATAAATCTTTGGTTCCTCAGGATCTGCGAGTCATTATGGACTACTTTCTGCACCCGCTCCAAGAAGCGAACCGCCTCGAGAGCTAGGGATCCAAAAGTGTCGAAGGCAAATGGCTATATTGATAAAATAAAACATTATTTGGTAAAATAAAATAATTAATATAAAAACATTATTTGTTAAGTATATGATATAAAACCATTATTTATAAGAAAATAAATAATATAAAAAGCATTGTTTGTAAAGTAAATAATTAGTATAAAAATAGTTACTTGTAAAATAATAAAAAGAAAATGGCTATATTGGTAATCTGAAAATGTCAAGGTTGATTATTCAATTTATACTTTTAACATGGTTGTATTCGTGATTTAATTGCATTTAATAAAATGGATGTACAAGACTACAAGAGTTTAACGTGTTTTGAATGTGTATTTGATAATAAGATTTAACTGTAAACACCGAATATAATATTTGTAACTTTTTATAAAATAAAATTTAATGTTATTCGTTAATGCAAGTAGCAATCTTTATACAACTCTCGATCAAACCCAGTGGCGAAGGATATTGAGGGCAGGAGTGGCCCCGCCCCCTGTTTTTCGTGAAGAACTGTAAATTTAGTCGTTTTTCGTCTGAAAAAAATTATACGTAGCGTAAGTTTACCCGTTTTCGATCAAAAATTTGACCCCAGCCCCCCTAATTTATGAAATTTTAAATACATTTTTTATCTGCTCCCCTGACATTCGTGTCCAAGCTTCGCCACTGATCATACTCATTACTACCACAGTAGGAAAAGAAAAATGTGGTTGGTAGATTGCTTGGTGCATGCAGTTTTGAATATAAGTATAATAAAATAATCGGGTAAAACGATATATATAAATATCATATGAAAATAAATAACGTCCACCGTTAAAATGTCACAATTGTCACCGCTATACTAATGGATACACCAAATATAACGTTGTTACAACAAATTCTCTCTCAAGCATCAATAATAGACGGTAATGAAAACAACATGTCCATATAACTAGTTCACTAATTAGAGGTGTCAAATGATTTTGAAGTTAAATAAAGTTATATGAATGGAGATTATAATAAGTGCCTAACGTACATCCAAATAATAACCGACTAACCTAGTAAAATAGAATAACATATGAAAGATGTGAACAAACATTCATACCAAACAATGCCTAAATGCTTTTAAGTCCTAGAACTAGAAGGTTGCAAAAACTTCAATTTGATAGAAAATGAGCACCCTTTTCAACTCCGAAAGTCCTCTTCTAACTATTCAAATACGTTTACCAAACTATTCCCACGACTTTCCAAGCCACGCCATATTTGTTATGTGATTATTACGGATTTCTTCTAAAGACAAATTTTTTGTACTATCTGGAACTCGAACCTAAAACATTTTGATGTTTTAGAGACTATCTCTACCACTGGCCATCATCACCAAGTGATTATCATAATTGACGCCTTGATGGATTTTTTATTTTTATTTTTATAATTGTTACAATCTGTTGATGACTTTTCTATTTAACTGTTTTTAAATTGATAGAAATATCTAGTACTTAAATAATCAATTAACTGAATATTCTAGTCAAATATATGATGATTCATAAATTCTAGTTTGAAAAGATTGAAGCCGAGACAGAATGAGAGAATTATTTGATATTTGACTGAAAGAAGAAAAGAAATATGAAATGTTAAATCAGGAATATAATAGTCGTTTGAAACATAATCATAGTGTCTGGAATTACCGAGTCGACTTATGGCTATGCGTGGAGCGACTTGGGATACAAGAAACAGGTTAACTTGGCGTGCAAGTAATCGGGTTATCTATGGATAGTTATTTTATGGAATAATCTTTTTTAGGTTTAGATGGAAATAACTATCGTGTTGATTTTGATCTGTTCTAAATATATTCTAACGCGTTTAGGTTAGTCTATAAATACGGTGTTTAGGGTATGGGATATTGTATCAAGTTTTTGAGTCAGATTTCTTGATCATTAATAATATTGGGTGTTAGCCATATTGTTTGTTTTCTTCGTTTTTGTTCATTACGCACCTTTGATTACTATAATTGGTATCAGAGCCAAGTTCAAGAAATCGATAATCGGTCGGTGGCAAGCAGAGGCTTGAGGAGGAGCTGTTATTGGCGGCATGCAGCGAGAGAAGGTTGTTCGTGCGGCGACAGTTCAGAAACAAGTCGGTTTCCGTCGAGGCGTGGCTGGTTATTGGCGACGGTGAACAATCCGTTTGTGGTGGCAATAGGCTCTGCCTGATCGGGGAATTCCGGTTGCGTACGATTCGTATATCAGTTTTCATAATTGTGTGGTTTAGTGATTACGTAAAAGGGTTAACTATACGTAAATGGCATATCACTAAAGTCAAAAGGTGAACAGTAGGTTCCGGAAGAGAAAAAAAAGGGGGGGGGGGGAAAGGCAACGTTTAGAGATGGGTGATCGACCACCAGCCAAAGAAACGAACACAGATACGTTTCAGTGTTCGAAACTAACAACAACGAATTACACGGTTTGGGCTATGCATATGCGCGTGCTGATGAATGTGCATGGCGTGTGGGACACGATCGATCCGGGTAACGGCGATGCAAAACTAAACAACATTGCAATCGCTTTGATTTTTCAGTCGATCCCTGAAGCACAGATTTTACAAGTGGGTAATCTGCGCACGGCGAAAGAGATGTGGGAAGCGTTAAAGACCCGACATCTAGGTGCAGAACGGGTGAAGGAGGCGAAGCTCCAAACCCTAACGTCAGAGTTCGACGGGTTGAAGATGAATGAAACAGGGACGATTGATGAGTATGCAACCACGTTATCGAGTTACTCGTCAAAAGCCGCCACGCTCGGAGAGATATTCTCGGAAGAAAAGTGGTAAAAAAGTTCCTTACGAGTCTTTCGAGACGTTTTATTCATATAGTAGCATCACTCGAGCAAGTTTTAAATTTAAAAACTATTGGGTTCGATAATGTGGTGGGTCGATTAAAAGCCTATGAAGAGAGAATAAAAGAAGACAATCTTCAAACCGAGAACAGTCAAAGTCAGTTAATATTCACCAAATCTGAACCGGTTAGCAGGGGTCGAGGTCGAGGATCCTATGCTTCAAGAGGACGGGGACGCGGTCGAGATGATAAGAAAGGAAAAGATATGGAACGAGATTTGTCACATATTAAATGCTACAGGTGCGATAAATTTGGGCACTTTGTTTCGAGGTGCCCCGACCGATTTCGGAAAGATGAAGTAAATCTAAACCGAACAGAAGAAAATGAAACAAATGGTTTAGATGCTTCGTTTTTCATGATGGAAGGTGTCCGGGAAACCGTATACCTTCACGAAGATAAAGTAATTCCGACAAAGTACCATACCGATTCGGGCGAGACCGACATGTGGCACTTAGATAATGGTGACGGAAACCGTGAATATTTTGCGGAACTAAACGAACAAATAGACGGACGAGTAAGGTTCAGTGATGGTTCGTGTGTGCCGATCAAAGGGAAGGGTTCGATTGTTTTTAAAGGTAAAAGTGGAGAACATAAATTGATGACCGATATTTATTATATTCCAGGTTTGCAATGTAATGTGATTAGTTTGGGTCAAGCAACCGAGTCGGGTTGTGATATTCGGATGAGGAGTAACTATTTAACGATGCACAATAGTAGTGGAAGGTTACTAATGAAGGTCACGAGGAACTCCAAAATGCTTTATAAAATCCGACTAAATATTGGGAACCCAACTTGTTTAGAAGCAAAAGTACCAGGTATGTTCTAAGGTATTTGCGGGCCGATATATTCTAGGTCTCGAACAGTGACACCGAACCCATTTATAACAAACTGCAGCAATAGCGATGATGAAACTGTCGCTAACAGCAGCAACAGTGACAACCACGTTACAAACAACAGCGTTGTCGCAAACAGCAGTATCAGCGACAAAACTGTCGCTAACAGCAAAGATTCTGTCGCTAACAGCACAAATCCCGTCGCAAACTGCAGTAAGGTAAATTCCGATAAAGAACTCGAAGAACTACTAGTGTTATTGAATGATGAATTGAGTAGTTTTGGTGAAGCGAAATCGAAACCCGAGTGTATGAAAGCGATGCGGGCCGAGATCAATTCAATCAAGAAAAAGAAAACGCGGAGTTTAACGAGGTGACCAAAAGAAGTTAAACCAATCGGTAAATGGGTATTCAAGGTAAAACGGAATCCCGGCGAGTCAATAAACAAACACAAGGCGATGCTTGTGGTGAAAGGATGCGTGCAACAACCCGGGATTGATTACGACAAAGTGTTCGCCCCGGAAGCACGAATTGAGAAGATACGGTTTTTGGTTGGTCTCGCGCGGATTAAATTCAAGGAGATGCAAGCCTTGTTAAAGTTGGAAGATCTCCCTTGTACGACTCAGAAATTCAGGGGGTGATTGTTGGGAATTACCGAGTCGACTTATGGCTATGCGTGGAGCGACTTGGGATACAAGAAACCGGTTAACTTGGGTGCAAGTAATCGGGTTATCTATGGATAGTTATTTTATGGAATAATCTATTTTAGGTTTAGATGGAAATAACTATCGTGTTGATTTTGATCTGTCCTAAATATATTCTAACGCGTTTAGGTTAGTCTATAAATACCGTGTTTAGGGTATGGGATATTGTATCAAGTTTTTGAGTCAGATTTCTTGATCATTAATAATATTGGGTGTTAGCATATTGTTTGTTTTCTTCGTTCTTGTTCATTACGCACCTTTGATTACCATAGTGTCTAGATGCAACCATGTCGACAACGAGAAATGATCATATTACAATTCTATTCGGACCCACAAAGCCGAAATATTAAACCTGGACTAAAGTGGCTATATACCGATGTTCACGACTTCTCGCGAGGTGTTTATAAACCATGAAACCGAATGCACCATCTAAACCGTAACAAGTTTGTTGCTTCGGTCATTTTAATATTAATACGGTACGGCACTATGGCTCACAATTCAGTTTTTAGAGATTTGAAAGTGTAACAATGTAACTTTGTACTTTCACTCTCCATCTAACTAATGTTTTCACTTCTAAAATATGCAATTTATTATTTACTCCATTCCATAAAAAATATTCATATTTTTTTTATTTGTCTCATTATAAATGTTCATTTTCAAAATTTATTAGCTAATTTTCAGGTTTACCATTAAACACACAGAACTAACATTAATAAACAATATTGATGGACCCAATTTTCAAGGGCATTATTGTCATTTAATAAGAAAAAAAAATAAAAATCATTCAATATATCTTAAACTTTGTGTTATTCAAACTATGACATTTTTATTGAGACGGATGGAGTAATTTTTACTTTTTTTTTTACATTTGTCGAATATTGGAACTCTAAAACACGCTCGATTGACATATTTCCATCACACTTTGATATCACTAGACTATAAGCCAATTTATTATATTATACGGATGAACAATTTTTATTACTCAACATAGGGGTCTTCGGGTCGGGTTATTCGGGTTTCAAAGCTTTAAATCTTGACCCGAAACCCGACCCAAATCTCTCACGGGTTTTTTGGGCTCGAGAAATTCAGGCTCGGGTTTTTCGGGTTGGGTTAATCAGGTTTCGTGTATCCTAGAAAAAAACACAAAACCAAAAAAAATTTAAAACTTTAATGCTAAAATTAAAACAAAATATTATTCTTTGCTTATAACACACATAATCAAATAATAAATTAACCTAACTTGATAAAACTAACTCGAACCTTAATCGTATTCAATCGGGCGTGATTTGGTTGTTCGATTATGGTTGCTATTAGTAATAAACGTAATTCATAAATTAATAATAAGCAATCGATCCATAATAGTTAGAATGAAAACAGTCAATTATAGCCAGATTCTAATAACTTTAGTGATTAAAACTTAGCCTATTATACATAAAAATATATTTAATTTCAAAATTAAAAGTTAATTCGGGATGACCCAAATCTTCTAAATCAAACCCGAGAACCAACATGAATTACTTCGGCTCGGGTTCGGGTTAGTCTTTTCTCGGGTTTGGGTTCTTCGAGTCAAGTTAGTTTGGGTTCGAGTAGGGGTTTTTTCGGGCTGGGTTTCAGATAAAAGTGACAGCCCTAATTTAACATATTTAAATATTAACAAACGGTTTTAAAAAGAAAAAATGAGTCAGAACTGTCAAAACCAATCCATCAAAACAAGTTGTTCAGGCCAATTTACGCAACCTGACCGCCGGTATCATCAGTTAATTATCATATAAACCGGCTGAACCAAATCATGACCAACCAGACAACCCGTCTATGTGTCAATACTAACTTTTATAAAAGAGCCGGTTCTAGGTCATGTCCGATCCAGCCCGAATTTGAACTTCGCAAAAAGCATTTTAATTTTTTTTAAAAAGAACATTTCTTAGTGCGGTCACGATCAGCTTAACCAAATTGGTCTAAATCTTTCTGCTTTTGCTTTCGATGTCTTGTACTTTCCATATACAGTTAAATTCCAGACTGGTTGAGCCAGGGTCCCGGTTCAACTTCTGAAACTCGCAGCAAATGCGACCTTGACCCGTTCAGTTCAGCGCTTGCCGCTGGTTCAACAAGTTAAATGCAAGATAACCAACTATGGACCATAGTTGATCCACTACACGGTCACACAACCAGTACATACATTCATTAAACCACAAAGTACAAACATTAATGCACGAGGTACTATTGCAATATATCAAATAATACAGTCCAATAACAACTTTTCTGCTGCTGATCATAGGCGTATAATCATCCCCCTAAGTTCAAAAAAAAATAATCTCATAATCAATACAAACTAAACCCAAAAAACTGGCTAACAATAATCCCGAGCCCGAGTGCAATCGCCACCATTGATGTAAGGCCCCAAACCCGGTGACCCTACTTTCGTGTCGGATTTACTCATAAACACAGTTCTTCAAATCAGAGTTTATTAAAACTTTTCGCGGAATATAAAACATCAATCATTTGTTACAAAACATTGAATCTTTTCTTTGATACCATAACACAAAACTTTATTTTTAAAACAGCTTTACTTATTTCTTCAGATGCCAGCCGTTCAATCCATGCCGTGTGTCATCCTCATGCTAGCTCTGTAATCAGCTCACCTGCGTGCATACTAAAAGTCAGCTACGCTGAGTGAGTTCTAGTTAATCAGGCAACATACAATTTTATTCTCATATATTTCTTAACGTATCCGAAGACACATATTTCTACCTTAACCTCGTATAAATGTCCATAGAAGGATCATCACGTAATATCTATTAAAAGAACCTTTGCCATTACCATACTATATAGAATTTCCATAGGAGGAACACTCTGTATACTTTCCATAGAAGGAACACTTTACTATCCATAGAAGGAACCCTATACTTTCCATAGAAGGAACCCTATACTTTCCATAGAAGGAACACTATACTTTCCATAGAAGGAACCCTATACTTTCCATAGAAGGAACACTATACTTTCCATAGAAGGAACACTATACTTTCCATAGAAGGAACACTATACTTTCCATTAAAGGAACATTATACTTTCCATAAAAGGAACATTATATATATCCATATAAGGAACACTATCTATAAGTTATTATCTAATATCCATGTAAGGAGCTAATCACTTCCCTTGACGATACGTGCAATATCCGAAGATCGTTCACGTACCGACAAGCTTTCATTCATAATGTTTATACATCATCCTCAGATTACATACAATATTAATATCTTTATTTACATTCTGACAGTACGTGCAATATCCGAAGATCGTTCACGTACCGTCATGCAATCAATCATATCTATCACATATATCATACACGAAATACACATAAAATTATATCCTTTCATTCATACTTTCTTACTTCCATACTTTCTTTCTTTCTTTTGTATTAACTTACTTTCATATCTTACGTTATAAAGGACATTACGCCCTACATTCCTCGAGTATTATTAGGGCTCGGTTCCCTTTTCGCAACCATACAACCATACATTATCATTTCTTTCTTCTATTATCTCTATCATGTTCATACGCATAAACTTACATAACATACTTACCTTATACATAGCGTTACAACCTGACAGTACGTGCAATATCCGAAGATCGTTCACGTACCATCAAGCAATCATTCATACATTTCACATCATCCACATAAGGCATACACTTATCTCTTAGGATAAGTGTATTAACTATCACATTGAGTATGCACACAGCCCCGAAAACATAACAAGGAATGGGGCTAGAAACTCACCTGAACTCTGCTCCTTTTTCTGATAGCTGTAAATCCCTTCTTTAACTGAGCTCGGCTGACTGAACAAGTTGCACGTATCAATTAACTATCACTTCTCATAAAGTATTTCTATCTTTATATGACCCACAACGAACGGGGGTCCGGGGGCAGCGCCCCTGGCAGCGGGGTCTAGGGGCGGCAGCCCCTAGCAGGGTCCAAGGGGCAGAGCCCCTGGCTGGGGTCGAGCTGCCAGGTCAGCTTGGAAAAATTTTATTTCCATTAACTGTCTTAACACATTTTTCATTAGGTTTTTAATTTATTTTCTAAACGAACTTCATATCAGGCGAAGTTAAACCTCGGGCGAACTTGGCTTCAGGCGAAGTTAAACCTCGGGCGAACTTGGCTTCAGGCGAAGTTAAACCTTAGGCGAACTTGGCTTCAGGCGAAGTTATCCTTAGGCGAACTTGGCTTCAGGCGAAGTTATCCTTAGGCGAACTTGGCCGTAGGCGAAGTTATCCTTAGGCGAAGTTACGCTTGAAGGCGAAGTTACGCTTGAAGGCGAAGTTCATCAGGCAAACTTAATCTTGCAGGCGAAGTTATCGCGCTGCAGATCTGTTTGCCCATAAATCCTTCGTTTCTTAGCCAAATAACTCGATTTTGGTACCCACGGAATCGTATGATCGGCGCCTACAAATCCCAACCATCAAATCGGCCTAAAATCGACGTTTTAGGGGTCCGATTTGGGCAGTTTGGGTTTCAGGTCCGGTTAACCCATCCAATCCTAACCATTTTCAGTAATATTAGCTTTGTTGGATTTGTTCTTACCTTACCAACTCAGATCTATCAACAAAATCTCGGGTCTCGGCTTCGAATCTTGATCGGTTAGAATGTGTGTGTTTTGAGTGTGTGAAGAAATGGATGTAAATGAAGATATTTTTGGGATTTTGGGTGTATTTATATCCCTGAAATCCCATTCTCATTTAACCTATCTCAATTAATCCAAGTCCACAACCCACATCCATTACCCAACACTAGCCCGACCCATACCAACTCCTATTCTATTATTTATTTCCTGATAACCCGAGTAAACTTTCCCTCTATTATTAAGTAATATAATTAATATTATCTTGAAATTTCGGGATGTTACAATTGACGATATCCAAGTAAGCGTCTCAGTGATTCTCGGGATCCGGTCCTTCAAGGCCTGGCTACACGACCCGATAAAGACCGTATAGCTCCCCATCGCGATTACGGTCCCCACCAAAAACATACCTAAAAAGGCCGCACCCGCCACGCGTGACGGGAGTGCAAGTGCAGGCAAGACCATCATAAGTGCATCCGGTTGTAACCTGTAACGATTCCGGCAAATTCAGGTATACCCTAGCCGGAATATACTATTTACGTGTTATTCAATACTGAATATATGAATTATAATGTGTTTATACGAGCATATAAGATTCACAGTACGAATTATACTCGAATATACAGCTAGTCGTATTGAAATTACGATTAATCGATGAACGGTTATTGAAACCCGAACTAATCGGGGATTACATTATAGACGAAATATATAATGTTTAGTGATGTGTACGAAGTATTAAAGCTTCGGGATAAGTGAATTATAGCACAGAAAAAGGATTTCGATTTATTAGTACGTCGGTACGATAAACGAAACCTTTAACATCAAACCAAGCAAGAGACGATCGACCAAGCCGAAAAAGATGCACAATTACCGACAATATGATGTGTTAAGTCAATAAATATCATGGTTTAAGTTTTTAAAGTTTTTAAATCGGTTTTATATAAATTTAAATTTTAAGCCGAAAAACGACTGTTTTGGCCTCGTTTTGAGCGGAATTAAACGTTTAACCGAAAAACGAACTGAACCAGATTATCCACAACATTATCCGGATTACACAATCCGAATGTGTGGCCAAGGTTGAAGATGTGGGCCCCACCCCACACCTTACATGGACCGATCGTTCCATAGTCACACACACACACACTTCATTTTCTTTTTTTCTAACATCCTAACTCCACAATTCTCTCAACACTCCTCAACATTCATCCAACCTCCTTTGATTTATACCAAGAAACCGAGGTAAAGATCGGATTATAGTCGTGTTGACTAAAGAACTCTAAGTGATATCACAATCTAAGTCCTGAGAAGTGTATCGGGGTTAACATTGTCCCCAGATCGTGTACGGTACTGGGTTAACAGTGTCCCCGGACGTACCGGTTAACACGAATTTAAGTTATATTAATAGAAATTGTGTAGTAACGACTTAGGGATCGTATTACAGATCCGGACAGGTAGCCGTGCCAATATTACATCTCTGCTCACCAAAAATGTGAGTTTCACGAGCCCCTTTTTATTGAACTGTTTTAAATATTTTCCCGGGGCGGAAAGCATGTTTTTATCAAAGTGTTTAAGTACATGCCGATCGCATGGAAATGAATGTATTTATATAATGTTTATTGTACGGGAATCGTACGGTAATGTATTAAGATGGTAATTGTCTGAGTTGTTAATATTGTAAGACCCGAAACAGTGCTCTGGGTTAACAGTGTCCCCAGAGGTTATTAAATGTATTTCTGGGTTAACAGTGTCCACAGAGGTTATTAAATGTGTTTCTGGGTTAACAGTGTCCCCAGAGGTTATTAAATGTCTTTCTGGGTTAACAGTGTCCCCAGGGGTTATTAAATGTATTTCTGGGTTAACAGTGTTCCCAGAGGTTATCAAATGTGTTTCTGGGTTAACAGAGGTTTCACTTGTATGCTCAGCATAATTACATCGTTCATTTATGATTATCAAAATGATTTGTCACGGTTTATTTAAATTAGTGAAACTCACCAACTATTCGTAGTTGACCCGTTTTCTTTACATGCTTTCTAGGTACACCCAAATTGAAATGAGTGATACGTGCCTGATGATGTGTGCTATTTTGTGGAAGCTTAAGGGTCTATATTTTGTTTTAAACATGTTAACGTACTATTGGTAAAACTTATGTGATAACGCCTAGTCGGTAACGAAACTCGAAACAATGTAATACGTTTAAATTATTGTAGTGGTGTTTTCTTTATAAGCAATGCTGTTGATATCAGATGTGTCTGTTGCATCCCGTTTACGTTTCCGCTGCGGTTACGGGGTGTTACATAACCCGTGGATTATACCCGTTGCAAAAGTTGCAAACCCGATTTTCTTCTTCTTGGTTACATTCGGGTCTGTTAACGAGGCCTCGTAAACGCTGACATCACATTCACCATTCTCCAATGCAACACACGGGGCTGGGACTTCTGAGGCTTCACGGATTCCCATAGCCCCGATTACAAGAAGGGTGAAACCGACAACTCTGGTTCCCCATGTTCGGATTATCTCGATGTGGAGTCGGTCTTTTAAGAGTAGGAAAAGTAAACCAAAAATGACCTGCCCGGCATCGTGCCCGCACCCCCAAAGGGCGCCAACAAGGGCACTCTCCACTTGTGACCGACCGATTGAGAGTGGCACCAGGGCAGCGAGGTGGTCGGGTCCGGATAGTGTGTGTAAGCGCCAGCGAAGAAACCCGTCCATAGCGCTGCTTAGTAGCTCGCTTCTAACAAGTGGGCCCGGGCCAGTTTTGGTTGCAGTTTGAAACGAGGCAAGTGCTGGTGAGACGAGGACAGGTTGGATGATGAAAGCGAGAGCCGATAGCAGAATGACTGTTCCAGCAGCAGCTGCCTGAAAAAAACAAGATTACAGAAATCAACATCGCAAGTGTGAGACGATGGGCAAACATAACTATGCTACAAAATCATTTTAGTTGTAATCCCAATCACTGAATGAAAAGCATTGGGAGGTCGTATGCATTGTGTAGACTTTGGACAACTTTAAGCTGGTACGACCTAGAGGCATAAACGAGCCAAGCCACTCGTGAACTACTCAAGATCGGCTCGCTAAAAGCTCGAACCGAACCGAGCTTACACAAACCCGCGCTCGAGCCTGAGCCTAAAAAAGTTTCAATCAATCAATAAATCATACCCAGTAAAATCCCACCGACAGCAAAGCTATAGGTAGGGTCTGGGGAGGGTGGGATGTAGGCACACCGTACCTCTATCCGAAGGAATAAAGAGGTGGCTTCCAGAGAGACCCTCGGCTCAAAGTACATGTGTATGAAGCAAAATAAAGGAAATCAAAGTTTAACAGTTATATAAAAACTACTACTAATTATAATAATATTAATAATAAGGTCACAGTTTAACAGCTATATAAAAGCTAATAATAATAATAATAATAATAATAATAATAATAATAATAATAATAATAATATATGTAAGGGAAATACCATTATGGTATGTGACTTAAATAAGTTAAGTCTAAGCCCTAAGGTATTCAATTCTCTCTAAAAATCCTTAACTTTAATTCTACTTCTCCACGAATTCCTATCCTCAACCATGTCCTCGGAGAGGTTTAGGTCTATCAAATCATGCCTAATCCTCTCATCCCAAGTCAATTTCGGTCGTCCTCTACCCTCCTCCCCTCTATAGTAATGTTTTCTACGGATCTAACAGGATTCGTCGTCTGTCTTCTCTTTACATGTCCAAACCATCTCAATCTCCACTCTCTTATCTTGTCTGCTATGTTCGCCACCCCTAATCTCTCGCGAAACACAACGTTTCTTATTCGGTCTAGCCTTGTGTGCCCACACATCCAACGTAGCATTCTCATTTCTGCTACCTCCATCTTCCGCACTTGTGCATTCTTGATGGCCCAACAATCTTCCATATAGCATTACAGGTCTAACTGCCACCCTATAGAATTTTCCCTTTAGATTAGTCGGGAAACTCTTGTCGCACAATATACCTGTGGCTGCTTTCCATCTACACCATCCTACCTTAACTCGGTGGGTCACATCACTGTCTAATTCCCCATCGCTCTGTACAAATGATCCTAAATACTTGAACTTTGTTACCTGCGGGACCACCTGCCCTTCAATTGTGATGTGTGCATCTTCAATGTCGTTTATCCCACCAAAATCACAGTGTAGGTACTCCGTCTTAGATCGGCTAATCTTTAAACCTTTTGTCTCTAAGGTTGTTCGCCATTCCTCAAGCCTCATGTTTAGATCTTGTTTTTTCTCAGCAAGTAACACAATATCGTCTGCGAACATCATGCACCACGGGAGAGTCCCCTGAATCGACTTTGACAACTCATCCAAGACTACTGCAAAAAGAAACGGGCTCAACGCTGACCCCTGGTGAAGACCTACCTCTACAGGGAAGAAATCAGTATCCCCCACTGGCGCACGGACACTTGTTTCACTCCTGGTATACATATCCATAATTATCTCTATGTATTTCCTGGGCATTCTTCTACCCTCCAAGCACTCCCAAAGCACCTGTCGTGGCACACTGTCGTAGGCCTTTTCTAGGTCAATAAACACCATATGTAGATCACGCTTCTTCTCCCTAAACTTTTCCTTTAATCTTCTTATAAGGTGTATTGCCTCTGTGGTGGAACGCCCCGGCATGAAGCCAAATTGGTTGACCGTAACATGAGTTTCTCGTCTAAGTCTAACCTCAATCACTCTTTCCCATAGCTTCATAGTATGACTTAGTAGTTTGATTCCTCAGTAGTTACCACAACATTGGCGTCTCCTTTGTTCTTATAGATAGGAACTACAACGTTGCTCCTCCACTGGTCTGGCATCTTACCTGATTTGAGAATATTATTGAACAGAGTAGTTAACCACATGACTCCTTCCTCCCCCAGACACTTCCATACCTCGATGGGTATGTTGTCTGGGCCAACCGCCTTAGACCTTCCCATCCTCCTAAGTGCGTCCTTCACCTCTTCTCGCGTGATCTGTCGGCAGTAGCAGTTATTCGATTGTTGTCGTTGAAAGTTTGTGTTGTCATGTTCTTCTTGGTAAGCTCTCCCATTGTTAAAAAGATTGTGGAAGTAGGTTTGCCATCTTAGCTTGATGTCCTGCTCCTTGACCAGTACATGCCCATCTGTATCCTTTATGAACTTCACCGGTCCTAGATCTTGCCTTCTACGCTCCCTAGCTTTGGCAATCTTAAACATAGCATGTTCCCCCTCTTTTGTTTCTAGACTTTCATACATCCGTTTAAAGGCCGCCTTCTTTGCTTCCGCCACTGCCTTCTTCGCCTCTATCTTGGCCGTTTTGTAGTTGTTCCTCAATTCCACTCGCTCCTCCTCATTCGTGCACCTCATTAGCTCCCTAAAACATCCTTGTTTGTCTCTTATCTTGTCTTGCACTGCGTCATTCCACCACCAAGACTCCTTATGCCCACTTGTCTTTCCTGTTGTGACCCCGAGAGTCTCCTTTGCTACTTGGATGATCTGTCTCCATAGCTTCCCATATATGAGTTGAGTCCCCATTTAGTCGAGCCCCGCGTATGCAGTATGAGTTTATCCTTAAACAGTAGGAGATTTTCGTCCTTCAAATTTCCCCATCGAATTCTCGGTGTACCTTTCTTCTCTCGAACAGTCAGCTTATTTCTGAAGGCTATATCAGTCACTAGTAGTCGATGTTGAGTCACAACTGCCTCCCCAGGTATGACTTTGCAGTCCTTCCACCAACGTCGGTCTCCTTGCCTCATCAAAAGGTAGTCAATTTGCGTGTCCCGTCCGCCACTGCTAAAAGTGATTAAATGAGAATCTTGTTTCCTAAAATAAGAATTTATAATACCTAGGTCATGTGCCACCGCAAACTCTAGAAGATCTGTTCCGGTCTCATTCCTATCATCAAAACCGAAACCCCCATGTACGGCTTGAAAACCATCGTTAGCCTTACCAATGTGTCCATTAAAATCACCTCCTATGCAAATCCACTCCCCCTAAGTATGCCCCCTACCACTGCGTCTAGCCAATCCCAAAATTCTCTCTTTTCCTGATCCCCTAGGCCTACATGAGGCGCGTAGGCGGAGACTACTGCCACTACTTCCTCTCCTAGTACTAATTTCAACACCATAATCCTGTCATTATGTCTTATCACCTCCACCACACTAGTGTGTATTTCCTTAGAGACTAGAAACCCCACTCCATTCCTAGCTCCATCAGACCCCGAGTACCACAACTTATACCCATTACACTCAGCCCCTCTATGTCCTTTCCACTTAGTCTCCTGAAGGCATGCTATTTGAACCCTACGTCTTTTAAGCACATCTACCAATTCTAGCAACTTACCATTTAATGTTCCTACATTCCAAGAAGCCAAACGCAACATACGCTCCCTATCTTTACTCTTTCCTACACCCCTCGTTTCAGGACATGGTCTCAAGTAATAGTCATTGTTCCTACGCTCTATGGTTGCAACTAATCACACAAACACAAGCAATAGAACACCAAATCAATAATAATAATAATAATAATAATAATAATAGTAACAAAAACTAATAATAATAATAATAATAATAATAATAATAATAATAATAATAATAATAGACACACGGCACACAGTAACAGATAAATTGGACTGACTACTCTAGCAGCATCAAGGCCTATTGCCAACAAAAAAATAAAAGATATGAAACGATCTCACCGGGATTTTAGCAAGTCACCAATATTGATCAACTTCAGTTAGGGTGATTAAGAAGAAAAAATAGCAAATAACCTTCCTTTAGGGTTATTTCTTCAATCTCATAATATTACCACCTCTGAATAACAGCAACACAACACAACAAGCCCCAATCTTCTTTGACCCGAAGAAAAATTAGGGTTTCTGATAAGAACCCTACAACTCAGTTTCTGGCAGCAACAAAAAGGAATGTTTGATTACTAAAGACAGGAGAGACGCAGCGGAAGATAAATCACCAGACTTGTAGCCCACTGATTCCAGTCGGAGACACCACCACAGAGGCGGAGATCAGTTATTGCAAAGAGACCGGGCAGGTAACCAACTGATATAGATCAATTAATTGGCCCTTGTAATCGAGTCGGAGAAACTCATATTTGCTGTAGCGGTGTGTTTGAAGTGGCAAAGGGGGCTGACGAGTAGTTAGGGTTTGCCGATAGATCGACGAGCATGCAGTGGTCTGCTCAGTGGTCCGATTGGGGGCTGACGCCCTGCTTGCGGTGCGCACATATAATGTATATATGTGTGAACCCTTGGGTGGGCAAAAGTAAAATTGCACTAATTTTGACGTTATTTTACTAATCACGTGAAAATAACGTTAAAAGTGGTGGAAGGTTAATCAGGCATCATGTGGTGGCGTTGATAGCCGAAAGACAAGGGCACATGCACCAATCAGCCGGTGTCCCGATGATCGAGTGTTATGTGTCTTATGTCCAAGGCTTGATTCAAAACTACTATCGAGCCGGGGGTCTCACCGGAAGCAGCCTCTCTATCCCTATGGGATAGAGGTAAGGCTGTCTACATCTTACCCTCCTCAGACCCTACCATAGCATTGCTATTGGTGGGATATACTGAGTACGATGATGATGATGAGCCTAAAAAAGTTTGTTTAATAAATAAGCCCGAGCTTCACTTATCGAGCTCAAGCTGGCTCGCAAGCCTATATTCACATACTTTTTATTTAATATTAAATATATGCCTATACAGTAACTATTATTGCATAGAAACCCATGATAAAAAGGCTCTAATAAAAACAATTAAATAATATTAATTATGTCATATATACAAACTATAAGTAAAAAATATAGATATAAACAATGATAAATGTATATAAATCAATTAATGAAGACCAGCGGAGCTAGAGCTTTAGATTTGAAGATCGACACAAACCAGCTCATTTATGCCCATAGTTTGACCCATGATCAACCCAGTTAACACATTCTCAAACTTTATTGATTAAGTATTTAACATGTTTAAGATAAAAGAACAGGCCAAGAATGTGACCAATAACTATAACTACCATGTAGAAAGCAACTAGGGAATCACTGGGAAACAATGTATCATCCAAGTAGGATATGATATACATGTTTAAATATTTAATATATCCAATTCACTAAATAATGAAACATAAATTGACAAGACATTGTGCTAGCATGTGATTCGGTAGGGATGACACTAAACCACAATGCTAGTAAACAATCATTGACGCATAAAGCATTATCTTTATGTCTCGGACTCTCGGGCATGCGAGCTGTTTTTACGTCTTTAACCTAGGCGACAGGCGAGCACTTGGCGCCTTTGACTACCTAGCCTGCATAGGCTCGATAAACATGCCTTCTACGGCTTCCATCCCATTACAATTACAAACTTTCATTTCACATTATCTGTGACTCATAATAATTGCAACATTTTCTTTTTTAAGAGGTTAGGCATACAAAAAAGACGATGCGACTCATTTAGGTCCACCTCGACTTTTGAAGAACTGGAAAAGGATGCATAACTTATAAGATATATCAGCCTCCAAAAGCATATATGACTTTTGTTAACAGTTACTAAGGACATAAATGATAAATATAACTAACAATATATACTATGTTATATATAATTATAAATGTATATAGATTAATTAATAACTAAATGACCGAGGCTCGAGCTTGGAAAACTACTCAAGAGCCGAGCTCGAGCTTTGGAAATAGAGCTTAAAATGAGCTCGAGTTGGCTCGTTTAAACCCCTATTTGTTACATTAAAATGGTAATGCTACTACAAAGGAGCATAAACTTAGAAATAGAAACATGCATACACAAAAAAGGAATTAAAATACTAACTTCGGTGATATAAAAAAATCTTCGAACTCATATCTTTTAACAATGGTGATATCTGGAACATCTCGATATCAATTCATAATTCATGATACAGACAGCAAGATGGTCAATGGGTTTCAGGTATATTAATTTCAGCGTGGCTCCAAGGCCTTGGGTTAACCCACAAACACTTCTTTGCACCTTATTATGATACAAAAACAATAATATTACAATAACAATTTAACATTTTTAACAAAAAATAAAGGAATTGTTTGTTCTTGCAACACTGTAAATACCCTTTAAATCAAAGATATTCCATCTCCAACGGTTACACTGATTTGAAGTGTTTGTTTAAAGTTAAACTAAACATGATTACGATTCTATTAACTATTTGTGGCAAATAATCATACTTGACTGGAAGAAAACCGCAAATATATCAGTTTCTTGTGTGCTATGCCTATATAACCATTTCATAAACAAAACACTCATTTAGCCATGATAAACATAACACCTTTTCTCATCAATAATGACTGACAATAAACATAAAACATTTAAACTCATCAATAGTGACTAGTCTGAAAACTAATGCGATACACGACACCATATCACATATAGATTCGTGCATGTATTGTTATTCACATATAGACCCATGCATGTATTATTATCCACGTATAGAATGAAAAATATTTAGAGTTTAGGCGACTAAAAGCATATACACGATCAAAGATCCACGCATCTAACATAACCATATAGCTATAACACTCAAACTAATTGTTAATTTAGTGGTTTTCTCTACAGTGAAAAGACTGATTCCAAGATAAAAGTATAATTACCTAGCTGTTCCTAGTTTTATGCAGCCAGTTATCCAATTATTCTTATTCTGCAATTCCCAAAAATCTGCACATTAAATTCTTGGTACAAAATTCCATGAAGTTTGTTTCTTTTATTCTAATTTTAGGGTTTGCGTGCACTTGTATTTTTAATACAGCCTGAAAATATTTTGTTATGGTTATCTATATCTAGTTTACAATTTATATATGTTATGCACACAAATAAAGTCATAATAATCTGAATTTTCAAAAATCCTGTATTTATTTTCAAACAGTGTTGTTACAGAATTGAAGAATGAGATTAGCTTTCTGTGGGTTTGTAAAGCCAATCCCAATCTTTCATTCTGTAAAACCACAACAAAATCTAGATTAACAATATTGTATTTGTAGCAAGTTTATTAAAACCGATGTCAGAACATGAGTCTAGATTTCCAGAAGGCGGTTGCGATTGCTGATATTGTTGGTGGTGGTGGTGAAGATTGAAGAGATACGAGATCATTAAGACCACGAGCGCATTCAACAAAATCTTGTGACAGATTTGCATCGTCATTGATGAACAGAAAGGCAAGATTCTCTGAACACAATTGGGCTTGAACCGCCATTCGAAAACCATCGTAGGTCCAAATAAAAAAAATATGGTTTTTGATTCGTTCCAGCCCATTAAAATGGTGCGTGAGCCTTTCAGGTCGGTTTCATTGTTGTAATGAGTTATATTCACAAAATAACTTCTTTGTCCCTTACTATGATACTAAACAATACTATACTATCACGATAGCAATTTAACTTTTTAACAAAAATAAACGAATTCTTTATTTACAGCACAAACACCCTTTTAAATCAAAGATAATCCCATCTCCGATGGTTACAGAGATTTGAAGTGTTTGGTTAAACAAAATATAAAACTAAAAAAAAATCACAAAAGAATCAGTTTCTTGTATCCTATACTTATATAACCATGTCATAAACATAAAGGCAAGAGAAATTCTCCGTATACAATTAGGATTGAATGGCCATTCGAAAACCACTGTAGGTCCGAATACAAATATGTGTAATGTATTACAACAGTACATTGAACTTTTAAGTTTTTAATTCATTCCAACCCATTATAAATAGAAGAAAATCACAAAAATAATCAGTTTCTTTTGTTTTACACTTATACAACCATGTCGTAACTACTCATTTATGCATGATATACACAACTCATCAATAATGTCTAAAACCAATGCGATATAACATATAGGTTCATGTATGCACTGTTATCCACATATAGGCCCGTGTATCACGTATAGAGTGTTTAGGCGAGTAAAAAAAGCAATCATATACACGATCAAAGATCCACGTATCTAACGTAACCATATAACTAGTATGAATGTATACTAATTCTTACCTTTGTGGTTTAGTCTACTGTAATAAAACTTATTACCAAGATAAATGTAAAAATTACCTAGCCACCCCTGCAGTCAGTTATGCAATTATTCTTATTCTTTTGGGCGTATAATAATCATGATTAATGGTTGTTATTGATTTTATGAACTAACAATTTTAAGTCAAATGCTGACTTAATTCAACTAAATTTTGGATTCAGAATAATAATATCAGATCCAATTCCCATTAATAAAAATGTAGAAAAAAATTAATTAGTAACAAGATTTAAAAGCCCTAAATATATAATTCAAACAACAAACCCTATACACAATTCAAATCAAAACCCATCATCCAAATAAACACAATTACAATTTACCTTGTGTTGTTGCGAGAGAAATTGGGGTTTGGGTACAACAAAACCCTTGTTTTCCGACAAATCTGTTGATGGGTTTTTGATAACCGGCGTCGGAGTGTCGATTGACGGAAGGTGGTCGTGTTTGCAGCAATTGAGTGAGTTGACTCGGAGGATGTAGTGTGGGAGTTTAGTGGGTTGGAATCGGGCGAGTTGGGGTGGCTTTAGGTGAAGGTGGTGGTGGATTAGCTTTTCCATGGTGGCTCGGCCGCCGTGCCTGCGGGTGTCGGATTAACTCCGTCCGCCGTGGTGGTTGTGTGTGAGAGATTAGTCCACCGGATTCTTCGTGGATTTTAGGATAGAAATAGCAACCGCCTGCCCATTATGTAGACGTGGTATTATCACCCACTATTAACTTTTCAACTCCATTTTTTCATTATCATTAAACTTTATCTTCCAATGTATATTATTTTATAATACTAAATAAATATCATTATCACTTATGTTACTTGTTATAGATTGGGCTTTAGACTTTAGGTTAAAGTGTCATGTTATCTTTACATATGCACTGTTGTATTAAGTTTTTAACTAACACACCTTTTAACATTGAATAATGGTTAAGCCTAACAATTCCTTGTTGAAGCCCCATTACCACATTAACATTATTGGTTTGGTATACAATGAATTGACAAGAATTGAAAAATATTATGATGTATTGATATAAAAGTTAAATGTATTTTACACAGAGAAAACATAGAACATAAATAGATGGTTGCTATTGGCTAACAAAGGAAACAACAATCAAGCTATTAAAGGCTTGGAATTCTCTTTCAATTTACTTGTAACAGTCTTTTTCGTGAGAAAATGGAAATTGCCAAATTGATCCTTATTATTTACCTCAAATATTCTTCATGTAACCAAATTTCCACCAACTAGAGTAAAATATCCTAATATTGATCTTCGATCTTCTATATCTCTTGCCCAGTCTGCGTCAGTATAGACCTGGATCTTTAAAATGTTTGTTTGGCTGAAAAAAGACCCCATGACCCGGTGTTCTTTTGAGGTATCTAATAATCCTCCACACTACTTCCATGTGAGCCACTTGAGGTTGGTGCATAAACTTACTAACTACCCCAACCGCATATGCAATATCTGGACGAGTATGTGAGAGGTAAATTAATTTCCCTACCAGCCGTTGGTATATTTCTTTGTTTGCTAATTCTCCTTTTGTATGTGAAGTTTATGATTTACTATTATTGGTGTGTTGGCCGGGTTGCAATCGATCATTCCTGTCTCAGTTAGGAGATCAAGGATATACTTTTTCTGGCATATAAATATGCCTCTTTTGACCTTAGAACCTTAATCCCAAAAAAGTACTTAAGTCTACCTAGGTCATTCATTTCGAATTATGTGAATAGACTTGCCTTTAACTTCTTCATTTCTTCTTTATCGTTTCCTATAATAGTCATGTCATAAACATATATAATTAAACAAGTCACAAGTTTACCTCTATGTTTAAGGGATAGCGTATGATCGGAGTTGCTTTGTTGTAATCCATATTCTTTCATTGCTAGAGCGAATCATTCAAATCAGGCTCAGGGGGGGTGTTTAAGCCCATAGAGGGATTTCTTTAACCGACATACTTCCTTTTTTTTGAATTTGTGCTGAATTCTCCATATACACTTATTCTTTTAACTCTCCATGTAAGAAGGCATTTGTAATATAAAAACTGATGAAGAGGTCATTCTTCATTTGCGGCTATAGATGGTAGAACCCTGATTATGTTAATTTTAGCCACCAGAGAGAATATTTCTGAGTAGTTAACCCCATATGTTTGGGTATAGCCTTTAGCCATTAAATGTGCCTTATATATTTCAATAGTTTCATCTGGTTTGTGTTTGATTGTGAAGACCCATTGACACCCCACTGGTTTCTTTCCTGATGGAAGGTTGCCTTTTTCCCACGTGTCATTTTTTACTAATGCTTCCATCTCGGTTTTCATTTCATCCTTCCGTTTCTTTGATTTTAAAGCTTTTTCGAAAGTATTTGGTATTGGTTCATCATATAGTGAAGAATTAAAGGCCTTAGCTTCTTTGGATAGGTTTCCTTCGGCTATGTTTGCCATGGGATATCTAGAAGACTGGGATTATTTCTGGAGAATATCGTTTAGGTGGAACTCCTCTGTTGACTCTTGGTGGTAGAGTATATCTCTTGGTTGTTTCTTATATTGTTTCTTCTTGTATTTGTTCAACCTGTTGTTCATGCATTGTTTGTTCTATTGCTATTTCATGGTCATCAGATATATTAATATTTTGACTTTCATGAGATTCTTTAATTTGTATCTCTTCATGCATAAATAAACTACTTACCTCAGGTTCCATGTCTGGAGGAATTTGAGTTTGGACTGTTGGTCTATTAGATTGTCGGGAAGTTGGTGACTCATCTCGGGTACTGTGCTCCTGGGTGTTGTGATCTTCTACTGATGAAGATCTGTTATTGTGCTCAACTTCTTCTAATGAATGGGCCCATTTTGGAACCCATTTTAGCCAACTCAGTGTGTCGTTGCACTCATTCTCCCCTTCACTAATGGGTTGGGAGGCATAAAAGAATTTGGTTTCAAGGAAATCATAAATCATGGTAGTGTACATATGACATCTTTTAGGACTATAACATTGGTATCCATTTTGGTTTAGCCATACCCCACAAACACACGCTTTTCAGCTCATGGGTCGAGTTTGGTTCGATTTACTTTAGGATTGTGGATGAAGACGGAGTACCCAAACATTCGTGGTTTTAACGTAACGGTGGGTGGTATTTTGGTAAATTTGGAAAGAGATTGAAGGGGGGTTTTTAGGTCAAGGGTTTTGGTTGGTAATCGATTAATAAGATACTTAGCGGTAGCGAGAACTTCAGGCCAAAGGGACTTGGGTACTTGAGATTCATCCGTATGAGTTTATCACCATGGGGAGCGCTGATTCTCTTTGTCAAGAAGAAGGATGGATCAATGCGAATGCGTATGACTACCGAGCCCTGAACAAAGTAACCATCAAGAACCGATACCCATTACCCCGAATTGACGATATGTTCGACCAACTACAAGGAGCAAGCTACTTCTCTAAGATAAATCTGTGTTCCGTCTATCACCAAATGAACGTCCAATCTGAAGATATCCCGAAAACCGCATTCCGAACAAGGTATGGACATTATGAGTTCACGGTCATGCTGTTTGGTCTCACCAATGCCCCAGCTGCATTCATGGATATGATGAACCAAATCTGTAAACCTTACTTAGATAAGTTTGTTATCGTGTTCATTGTCGACATACTTATTTATTCTAAGTCAAGGGAAGATCATGAAACACATCTCAGAATCCTGCTTGAATTACTTAGAAACGAGAAGTTGTACGCTAAATTCTCGAAATGTGAATTTTGGCTTCACGAAGTACAATTTCTTGGTCACATCATAAACGTGAATGGAATTCAAGTAGATCCCGCAAAGCTTGAAGCCATCTCAAAGTGTGAGATTCCAAAATCGCCAACCGAGATCCGAAGTTTCTTAGGTTTGGCCGGCTATTATCGTAGATTCATTGAAATATTCTCCTGAATTTATGTTCCTCTAACCTCGTTGACCCGTAAGAATATCAAGTATGAATGGGGAACCAAACAACAAGAGGCATTCGATATGCTCAAACAAAAACTTACTGATGCACCTATACTTGCCTTGCCAGAAGGTACTGAGGATTTCGTTGTCTTTAGCGACGCGTCCCATTCTGGTTTGGGTTGCGTACTAATGCAACAAAAGAAAGTAATCGCTTACGCCTCTCGTTAACTTAAAGTGCACGAAAAGAGCTACACAGCTCACGATCTAGAGTTAGGCGCCATAATCTTTGCCTTAAAGTTATGGAGGCACTATCTCTATGGAGTCAAATTCATAGTGTACACTGATCACAAAAGTTTGAAACATATCTTTGAGCAAAAGGAGCTTAACATGCGTCAAAGGAGATGGATGAAAACGTTGAATGATTACGATTGTGAAATCGTCTATCACGAAGGGAAGGCTAAAGTTGTAGCTGACGCCCTAAGTCGTAAAGAACATGAGAAACCAAAAAGAGTGCAAGCATTACGACTAGAACTCCAAGTAGATCTAGTCGAGCAAATCCGATTAGCCCAACTCCAAGCCATTGAAGAAAACAAGATCTCCGACGAAAAACGTAACGGCACCATTGACTCGTTAGTAAAAGGTGACGATGGTTTACTTAGAATTAGAAACAAGATTTGGGTACCAATCATTGGGGAACTACGAGAAAAGATCTTGAGCGAAGCTCACAAATCCAAGTACATGATGTACCCCGGTAGTGACAAAATGTATCAACATCTCAAACCAAACTATTGGTGGAATGGAATGAAGAAAGATATCGCTTTGCATGTTGCAAAATTTTTAACGTGTTTGAAAGTCAAGGTTGAACATCAAAAGCCCTCGAGATTGCTTCAGCAACTCGAACTACCCATTTGGAAGTAAGAAATGATAACCATGGACTTCATCACGAAACTCCCAAAAACCACTCGTCAGCATAATGCAATTTGGGTCATCGTCGATAGGTTAACCAAGTTCGCTCATTTTATTGCTATTAACGATACCTATTTTATGGATAGACTAGCACGAATCTATGTAAACAACATCGTTTCATTGCATGGAGTGCCTTTGTCTATTACCTCTGATCGAGACAGTCGCTTTACGTCTCATTTCTGGAATAGTTTCCAACAAGCGTTAGGAACCCAGTTAAACTTTAGCACTGCCTATCATCCTCAAACCGATGGGCAAAGCGAAAGAACAATTCAAACGCTTGAATATAAATGTGTTGTGAACGAAGAACCATATGAAATTAATTTAGATACGCATGGTTGGGCACGCGTCAGGGGGGCTAAGACTCCTATATCATGTAAGATTGATGTGTTTTTTATAATTATTATTTTTGGTGGCAGTATGACATGCTAATGATTATGATAATTACGTTATTGCAAGCTCTAAAACTGGCACACCCTTAAAATCCACTAACGGAGTTTTACCGTCAGAGGGTGTGAACTAACAGGATCGGAATCATTAGTTATAATCAAACACCATGTTTAAAGTTTTCAAACCAACAAGACATCAAGTCTTAAATAAAATGCTAAAGCGTAAATTTGTAAACCAAAAAGTTTGCGCCACACAGGACGACTTAAAAACCCAAGTTATTAAGATAAAAATTAAAAGAAGTTTTCAAGTGAAGGTGTTTAGCGAATGCATGTTCCTGTACCGCGCGCCCGCCTCGGTTACCTGAGAATAATATACTAAAAGTGTCAACACAGGGTTGGTGAGTTCACATGTTTATATAAATAAAGTGTTTGCGTTTGCGTTTTGCGTTACCAGATAGTGTTAAGTCAATTATATATCAATAGGTAGCTAGCCTATCAAGCATGTATTACTAAGTGTTCGACACCGAAGCTGACTGTTTATCAATTGCCTTGCCACCATGTCAACCCCGACCATGGTAATGTGTTAGCCAAGATTACACCCACTCGACCTATAGTCGAGTTTAGAGTAGGGTGGGGTTTGTCAAACCCAGTAGTACTACTCAACAGTGACTTGCTATTATCCAAATATTAACCAGTTCGATGTTATGAAGGACTTTAGTTGGTTTGTTTGCCACTTAGCCTTACAAGTGATATATAAAAACTAAACAAAATCGACAGCGTTGGAGTATGTTATCTCCCCCAAATAAAAGCGTTTAAAAAGAGTAAAAAGGGGACGTGAAACTCACTGTTTGCAAAGATAATCAATACAAGATCCGAGAAAGTTATGCGTCACAGAAAATCCTCACTAGTGTTCTAAAAACAAAAACGAGATTTTCTAAGTACTGAACTACGAGTGAGTCCCTAGACTCTACACATACAACTTATGCATGAGATGCGTTTCGTGTTTCGTTTGTGAAATAAGTGCGACTCGACAAACACGTTGGTGATACGTTACATGTGTGAAAAACTACTTAAGTGTCAAGTATTAAAATTGTACATTACTAGCAATCATCCCCCGCAAGGGCAATTTGGTCAAAACATAGCAAACATCGATCAGTTATGCATTTTTCATGACAATTCAAGTAATACAGCAGCTAAATTGTCCAGGCAGATTTTCACTCAACAAGATTAATCTATTTAACATATCCTAACGTGTCCAATAAATCACCAAAAATCATCACAGAAACATACTTGAGTTAGGTCTCTGAAAATATTTTTATTATATTTTTATGATCTTCGGTTTTATCACAATGATTAAAACATTACAGCAAGCACACAGCAATCATTATCATGCGCAATAGAATGTTATTTGTTATTCCCGTTAAATGACAATTACAATTAATGCAAGACTAATAGGGTTAGATTCCTAACTCAAAATATTAACTTCCAGAAGTGAAACCAACCCATTTGGTCTTGTCGTTTATGAGATATGCTAATTTCAAAATAGCCTAACAGCAGGTCTCGGGTGTGTTTCTATGAAATTCCGAAAGACTACTTGTGTAGAGATTGTCAAGCGTCATTTAAACCCTAATTTAAATGTAATGAGATGTGCGTTACAGTTCGTGTGATCTTAAGTTTGAATTAACGGAGTTCGGATTAACGGAGTTAACATGAAATTGACGAGTGTCACAAAAACTAAGAGCATGAAATTTTATTTTGATGGGGATTCTGTTCAAGTTTAAATAAATGATATCTTGAAGTTGGTTTAAATAAATGATCATTTGAAGTTGGTTAAGACCACTGGTGGGACAATCAGTGAGACCAGTGGTGTGATTCAGATCAAGAAACTTTTGTTATTTACAAAACTAACATGTCAATATGTGGTGAGGTGGAGAATGAAGATTCCATTAAGTCTCAAATATTTGATACACCAAAGGTGTAGGTCAAGAATATATTTTTAATAAGTTTTGTCAAAAGTGATTGAAACTTATATCTTATGTAACTGTTTTGGGTGTTTTTGTTACCCAATTTAGAATTTAATAAGTAGAAATTCTTGTTGATTTTACTTTTGGAGATATATTAAGATACCGAAACAAAAATTAAATGTTGCATTTTAAATTCTCTAAATAAAAAAATAGACCGTAGACCATTAAACCATCAAAATCAATTTGTAAACGCTTTATGCTTAATGTTTAGTTTCTTTTTATATAGTCATATTATACAGTTTTTTAGGCATGATTAACGTCATATACTAGGCCGAGGCGCTCGTGGCCTAGGCCAAGTGTGTTTTTTCTGCTGACTAAAGTGTTGGGAGAATTTGGCTACAAAATCATCGCATATTTTGATTTGTCCATCTGGAAGCTTTTCAAACCTCCAATGTGTAAGGGATACACGATGTATTCCACATCTCTAATCTGCATATTACAGTACAACTACAATTGGTAGAGGTACAGTGTGGTACGGGTACGTTTGGTATTTTGTACATGTTTGGAATATATAGGGTTTTAATTGGGATTATTCATATTTAATGTATAAAATAAATTCTCCAACCATGTTATTATTGGTCAATTACCAAATGTTTCTTTAATATTAAATAATATAGCTTCCAAGTTTCGAACCAACAAACAAATCACTAAAAGTTGGCGACCGAATTAGGGTTTATCATTAATATCTTATCATTAAATCGGAGACCAATTAGGGTTCTTCAATACTATCTTATCATTAATTGACGAACAATATGGTACTTGTACTATTTGGTACCCGCCATGTGCTTGTGTAAGTACCAATACCTGGACTAATTCAGGTTTATTGTTACTCGTACTGGTGCTGGTTTCAAGATCATTGGAGATTTGGAAATAATAATGCAAAGTGGTACAAAAACGAGTACAGGACCGAAATACTCATACCAATACCCGTATCCGTACCATACCGAAAAATTTGATACGAGTATTAGTACATGTTTTTATTGATTTTTGGTATGGGTACGGATACGTGTACTGCCCCAAGCTCATCCCTAGTTATAATGAGCAGAGTAAACTCAAAATTATGTGTTGGTCTAGTAGCAAACTTGTATGCTGCTTAGTTGTAGGTCATGAGTTCAAAGCCGGTTCTAAGTGACTCTAGGCTCACACTTAATTAACACACTCTCCCTCTCCTTTTCTGAACTAAATAAAAAAAATAGAAAATGGAGAATGATAGAGAACAAGGAAATGGTGTACACCCCTAGTTGAAGGATGTTGAGAGGTTATGTTGATGGTGAATAAGGAAAAATAAGACAGGTGTTGTATACCTCTTAGCCTTAAGATTAAAAAGATTGATTGTGTGGGGTAGAAGTTGCATGGATTGTCATCCGCCATCATGGAGTGTTGACCCGTTCCATTTATCAATCCATACCCGGTCCAAATTATTAGACCGACATACAACAATTTAGTAATTTCATTAAAAGTAAATAATGAATGATCTCCTTGTGAGTGGCTGTGGCTTCCTGAAATTCATATTCTCAGTAGTGAGAATTTCAGCGGGAGTTTTTGATAGTGGAGTCCAATTGTTTGAGCCTCGAGTCAAGGAGCCTGCTTTGTTTTGTTGCCAATCAAGGATCTGGCATCAAACGATTTAGATGCCTCCGCGGACGGCTGAAGCCTAGACCAAATAGTTCCTTTCGCCTGCTTTTTCGGCCGCGGAGTCTGGACTTCGACTTTCAAGCTTTGTTTTTGACTATTGGTTGCCAAAGTCTTCAGGGTTCTTGCGAACAACTTTGCCGCAGTCATGATTTCATACCAAGACTTGGGCATGCCATCTCTTCCAGTTAACGTCCAAATTAATTCATCACTTTTCACATTTTTGCGAAAATCTCCTCGCAACATATCTTCACTTAATCCGCCGATATTAAGACTTTCGTTTTTGAAACGGGTAATGAAGTCTTCGATAGACTCATTGTTCCGCCTAACAATGTCTAATATTTCGGACGGGTCTCGAGTATGTTTTTTCTGCTAACTAAAGTGCTGGGAGAATTTGGCTACAAAATCATCTTAGCTTTTGATTTGTCCATCCGGAAGCTTTTCAAACCACTCCCGCGCTGCACCAGTAAAAGTTAATGCGAACACGTGGCACCAGTATGGGAGAGTCCAATCGTTGACTCCTCCCACAACCACAAAGTTCAGCAAGTAATCACTGGGATCAGTCATCCCGTCATATTTCCCTACGGATGTTGGGATTTTAGCATTGACTGGAAACGGGGCAGTTGCAATTCGTGCAATGAACTTTGATTTTTCAGCGAAAGCAGCCGGACAATATGGCTTAGAAAAGTCTTCCTCAGCATCACTGTGATAACCCACCTGGCGAACTACCGCCTGCGGACGGCTAGTTCCCTCATGTAGGTGAAGGCGGCTATCACCAGTGTAGTAACTGATATCACCTGGACGATACGGCGGGTCGTAACTGTCATACTCGTCAAGGTAAGATGGTATGCGCATGACCATATGAGGACGGTCCCGCAATCTTCGAACTTCTTTAGGATCTCTCTCCGTTTGAGTACTATGACGGATCTGACTCCTCCTTGTTGTTAGAAGAGGGGAGAGGGACCTCTTAGGAGATTCTTCATAATTTAGAGTTCGAGCCTGGAGTCGCTCTTCACGTACCCGTCGCTCATACTCCGCTATAACCTTTTTTTGTTGGATGCGGAACCACTCGTTCGGAGACAAGGGTCCCCTATCTTTGAAACCATGACGATGAGTTCCTACTTGCTCGGACACGTCAGAATCGTCTTCCAGACCTAATTCTGAGTAAGTCCGGCGGGCTTCTTTCGTGATTCGTCCGGGATTGTCGGATCTGGAACCTCCTGGCGCTGTGACATGCCCTAGGTCTGTCGGAATAGGACCTGCTGTGATCGTGGTATTTCCCAGATCGTCTGGAGAGGAACATCCAGGAGCGGTGATACGTGCAAAGACACTCTAGGCGAAGCCAACGGGTGTTTCAGTATCAATAATACGTGAAACAGGTACAGGAGTTCCCGTCGGCCCTTCAAGAAGCTTACTCAAATCGTACGAACCAAAAAACCAACGAAAACTTGTGCAGTTCTAACACCAAAACGGATGGTGCCAATGAAGAAAAACCGATCCAATCCCCAATACGGGTCCTGGATCTAATGAATCAACCGGGTAGGATATGATAACAACCAACACGATATGAGCACAACTTTCCAAAGCCCAGTGATCGGAACCTGCAAAACAGACACCGTGTGCTCGTTACGGGAATGAAGGGGGGGGGTCTTTCCGTAACCATCCTCCGGCGTGAGAATAAGTACAGTTCCGATGTAGAGAAAGTACTTGAATATTGAGAGTAGATAGTGGAGAGTGAATGTGTACCTCATGCAGATTGAGAGGGTATTTATAGCCGAAGAATGTTGGAATGTGATTGGGACAGCTGTCCCTTTCTAGAATATGCTCTCGTAACCACCTGGACGTGTGTCCTCTTCTGATAGGTTAAGCTATACGTTGCATGTGCATGGGTGTAACAACCTGGACACGCGTCACTCTATGACAGGGCGAGTTAATTCCTGGCCATGTGCACAGTTATAACAATCTGGACGGGTGTCCTCCATCCATTGGTTGAGAGGTCATGTATTGCCCAAGAAAGCATCTTAGTAAATCTTCTAGAAGGCAGACAGTTATTTACAGCTGTCCCGTTAGCATTGCCTTCCTGTCATCTTGGCGGGTAGATGTGCTATCACGCGGATGACGTCTGAGGGTGCCTGGATGCTTGCACGTGTGCTGTAAGGATGTTCTTCCTCTACAAAGTTGGGCAGATGATCCAAATGTCTCGCGGGTGAGATACTTAAGGGTATTTGGGTTTTTTTGGTACCCTACCTCTATAGTCACGTTCATATCACGTAAGCATGAATGGTTGCACGAACCATATTCATTTTAGTGTGTGTTTTACTTGTGGTTAAATAAAGTAAAAAACCTACACCCACTCAAATGCCCTTTGCCCTTGTTCAAAACGCCTTAGACGGTGTTCCGCGTGGCCACACACTAGTTGAACGATGTGTCACTACACATTGAACCGTTGCATATAGCATTACTTTACTTCAAGTAAAGTGTCATTCAAAACATGAGAAACGAAAATTTGGGCTTGGTGATTTTCATTGTCATCATCCATCAACATTTGTATTGGTCGCCTACAATTAATGAGCTTTTGACTAAAAGATATGTTGTGGCAACTCAATTGCAAATTTGCCTATCGGTTTAGTTTGAAGTTTATTTCTGGTCATATGTTATCATATCATTAGCAGTAAACCCGCACGATGTTACGGCAATGTCAAAGTTTTAATCTTATCACATAAATACATAATTAAATCTAGCAAAGCTTTAAAAAGAACATTTTAAGATATCAATTTAAAAAACGGATATTATGATCATACGGTCAAAGGGTGGTTTGAGGGAAAAAATTGATGAAGTCATTTAAAAAACGGATATTATGATCATACGGTCAAAGGGTGGTTTGAGGGAAAAAATTGATGAAGTCTGGCCGCTAGGTTGAAGGAAAAATGTTTCTTTATAGCAAATGCATTAAGTGTTCTACATAATCATCATCAACTTGTATATTGTAATTGATAAGTCGGTATCGAGAAAATTTTTTAAAAAGCGATAAAATTATGTGCGTCACAACGATAAGTCGGATTTTACTTTATATATCATAATATATGGAAATAATAAGAACTTTAAATAAAATTGTTAAAATAAGGATTAAATATGAAGGGGGCAATCACGTAAAATACTTTAAAAATTTATAAAAGGTAACTAAAATTAAAGGGTAAAAATTATAACTAATTTAAATAAAATGAAAAGACACGTGATATTTTTACAATATTCTTTTATTCCTTTTTAAGTTTGTACTATGTGCTTTATAAACAGTAAAACTATTAAAATCAACACTTTTTACTTTTGCCTATCACTCCTGCATTATATATACTAAATGAATGCTCGCGCGATGTTGTGGTGCATGCATGCATGCAAACATGTCATCAAACGGTAACCGGTGTTAGTACGCGCCTGACCTCGCATCGGCATGCATGTAACCCAACGATTGTGTGCATGTAATATGACATTGAGCGTGCATCCAGTGTCGGCACACACGCCATGCAACGGTTGGACGTGCGCAATCCGGTGTCGGTACACGCATCGTGTAACCGGTCTCAACCAGACCTGAATCAAGTTAATTTTTTTTGTATCACGTGTTTTGTTCGTAAACATTTCTGACCCATGACCTAAACCCACCCGACCGGGCCTGTTTGTCATTCCTAACTGATAATCACGTAACACGTTAAGTTTGTATAATTAACAAAAATATAGCAATACCATACTCAAATTAAAGAGAATGAAATGCTCGTTTTTATGGTGTATTTTTTTTCTAAAAAAATATTTACGTGGAAAAAGTTATTGTCGTTTAAAAGTCGTAGGGGTAGTTAGTTTAAAATAAGGGGTAAATATGTAACTATTATATATATTGACAAAATGTGATTGAAGTTAAAGGACTGTAAATGTAAATCTTTTTCAATCAAATATTTTTTGTTAACGTAAAAAGATGAAAAAGTCCATATTGTCTCTAAAATTTCATAAATTTTTGCATTGTGAGTTGTATATTGTGCATGGTTTTATATACCTCTTGTAATTTAAGATGTCTCTAACTCATACTTTATATATAGTATAGATAATTTACAAGTGATAGCCGAGAGAACATGCAAACAAGTTTATAATTAATGACGTACGGTGTAGTGTAATAGTTATTAGTTATTACCCCGTGCTAGTTGTATTTTTGTTATAACTTAATTACTTTATTCAAAATACTTACAAAAAATACCATCACGCTAAACTTTTTTTTAAAATCTTTGAAACTCACCATAGCGGGTTATCCCTACTATTAAGGGAAACGATTTGTAATTATTGTAATTCATTGTATTTATCTCCTTCCTTGTATTTTTGATTGACTCTCCTTAATTACAGAAGATATCTTTGTTAATAATAAAT